>NW_014569699.1:85978-95168 GCF_001313835.1 Polistes canadensis | reverse complement strand
ATATTAATAATAATAATAATAATAATTTTCACATCTCGAAATATCCTCCTTTTAAAACGGACAAATAATTTTTTTATTCAGAAACATCCATTGAAAAGAAAATATGAGGAAGAGTCGTAAAAGAAAAAAAAAACGAAGGAAAAAGAAATAAAAAGAAAATGGATAATATTAACCCTTATCGGTTGCATTAACAACACCCCCCCCATTCCCCCCAACCCCCGAGAACCCTGTAAAAAAGAATTAGATAAAACGCGAATATCGAACAGAAAAAATACGAATGAAACGATTATATATAGAACGGATAAACGGAAACAAAAAAAAAAAAAGAAAAAGAAAGCGTTTACAAAATGAGATTCTAATAGTCGACTGAAAAATTGTTAAATCTCGCGTCTCGCTTTGGCGCTGGGACTTGTTACAGGTGTCGGTGCATTATTGTCGCTGTTACGTTCGGAATACAAACAACTTCCAGGACGTTTTTTAATTGGAAAAAAAGGAAGGAGCATTGGCGGCGGTGGCAGCGGAGGTGGCAATGTCGTGGTGGATCCATCAACAAGCGGTAACGAAATTCACGTGGTTGGTAGGACGTTGCGTGATCATCTGTCAACGAGTACTACAATGGCAGGTGGTGGTGGTGGTGGTGGTGGTAGTAGTGGGGTCAACAACAACAACAACACCAACATTAACAACAACAACAATGCTGCAGCATCGGTATCGGGAATTGCAACGTTAACAAGAGCAGCAATTGGTTCAACTGGTACTACAAGCAATCGTCGTAGGAGTTCTTCGTTAGCCGATAACAACGACGATTACATTCGTTCTTATGCAAGTAACATTAATAATAATAATAATAATAATAATAATAATAATCAATCGTTATCATCTTCGATGATGACGACGACGACGACGACTACGACAACTACTGGTCGCGAAGTCGTATTTCCGGATTCGTTCGAGGTATTACCACAACCACGCGATTTAAATTTATTTTACATGGACGTACCTCACGAACAACAAAGAAAATTCCGTTGCCGTTTTTGCGGCAAGGGTTATCGATGGAAAAGTACAATGCGCCGTCACGAGATGGTAGAATGCGGTGGCAAACCACCCGCATTCCAATGTCCCGATTGTCCTTACAAGGCAAGGCAAAGGGGTAATTTAACGGTACATTATAAACGCCATCATTTAGATCAGAAGTAAAACGATGGATTGGTTGATTGATTGGTTGGTTGGTTGGTTGGTTGGTTGGTTGGTTGGTTGGTTAGTTCGTAATTAGCATTATATTTTAACGTAGTTCATAGTTATACGAATCTTGGGGCTCGCACTCGGTGTGGGGGCCCCCGTGTTTATTACTACTCCTCTTTTTTTTTTGTTTTGTTTTATTCTTTCTTTTTTTCTTTTTTGTTTTTTCCCCTCACACTCTCCTCTTAATTTTTTTTATTCTTATTTTATTTATAGCGCTTATTATCGTATATTATACTCGTTCGAATAATCAACATTGCACAATTTTGTTTTGTTCTTTTTTTATTTTTTTTTACACGTTAATTAAAAACTTATTACCGTTCTTATTTACCAATGAAGCGTAATGTTTCCAAACAATTCACTTGAATAATTATATTTTTGTAATTGTTTATTCGGGAGGAAGTTTTAGTTTTAAAACAGCAGCAGCTATGTTAGGATAATCCAATGCGATCGAACGCACAAAAGTTGTCCCTTGGTTTTTTTTTTTATTTCCCTTATTAATTCGAAAAAGAGAAAAAAAGAAAGAAAAAAAAAAAAAGAAAGGAAAAAAACAATGGAACGAATCGTTTGCCACGATTAGCATAAATTTGATAGACGAAGTTTTTCGAAAACTTATTATTACATTCCGTAATTATTTGTCATTCCCAAGAAATAACAATTTATTGGTTTTGTATATTTGAAAATAATTTTTTTTTTCTATTATTCGACAACGTTCTACAATGATTCCACGAACGATTTTTTTTATTTTTTTTTTTTTTATTAACAGGAGAATCAGTTTATGCTGACGTGATACATTGATATGAGTTGTAAATTGAAAAGAATGTTACTATAATGAGTAAAGATGAAACGAAGAAAGAGAAGAGAAAGAGAAGAGAAAAAGAATGGGGGGAAAAAAAATATACACGAAAGTAAAAAAAATTATTAATACTAATGGTATACAATTTCTTTTTTTTTAATAGTATTAATAATTTAACAACTATTTTCATAGGGTTATAATACATAGAGTTTGAGTTAATCAATGGGCATCTCTGATCGTCGTGCGTTAATTTATAATTAATTAAACAACAACAACAACAAAAAAAAAAAAAGAAAAAAAAAAGAAACAAGGAAATTCTCATCGTAAGTATGATAGTTAGTAGTTAAGAAAAAAGAAGAAGAAGAAAAAGTAATACTTACACACACAATTAGAGATTATTTTTGCTTAACACAAAAATTTCGACAATAATTAATTATTAGTCGAAAATATTAAAATAACAAAAGCGGGTATGGATATTATATATTTTTTTCTAATTTCTTTATTTTTCCTTTATTATAAATCTTAACACCGTGGTGAGTTACTTAAATTTAAGGAATTTAGTGGTTTTTTTCCTTTTTTTTTTTTTTATATATGTTACATATGTTATATATGTTAAGCGCCTTCCGACGAAGTTGGAAATAAGACTATTTACAGAGTTTTTCCTAGGCATCGAACATAATACTTTGATAATCCCATAGAATATTAAATTACTATTTAAACAACGTGGAAAAAAATACATTCTCGGGCACAGACATACACAACCATACGCAACCCCTCCCCCCCAAAAACTTTTCAAAGAAATATCAGAGAATGCAATGCATATAATAATAATATATCAAATTATTTTTTTAACAAATAACATTTATTTTTATAACAATAATATCAAAGTATTATGTTCAATGTTTAGGAAAAACTGTAAGAATTCTTCTGTTTCCGACTTTATCGGAAGGCTCTTTGCATTGATGAGAATGCCGAGGAATTACCAGCAATGGCAGATTTCCGGCTATGACGGTAACATATATATATATACATATTCTATACTTTTAAGCAATAATTTTTTGAAGGTTCGAATGAACGTGCCGACATTAGGTATAAGTATAATAATATTATTACGTGTATATATATATGCATTCGTTCCTTTCTTTTTCTTTATTCCTTTTTTTTTCTATCTCACTCTCACTCTCATATTCTAATTCACGATCTTTTCTTTTTCCCCCCCTCCCCCTCCTGTTTATTACTCGATAATTTATAATCTCTTCGTTTTTTTTTTTTTTTATTGGAGATGGGTGTAATTATTAGGAATAATTATTTTATAATAGTTTAACGATAATACGCGGAGAATGTTTTCTTCTTTTTTTTCTTTTTAATTTATTAACGATTATTCTCATTTACGTATAAACAAAAAAAAAATTGAAATAAAAAAAATGTAAAAAAAAAAAAAAAAGAAAAAAATATTGGCGCACGCACGCACGCCCGCACTTGCACGCACGCACACACACACACACACACACACAAACAAACATAAACAACAAAAACACGTCGTTACTTTGAAATCCACGCGAATGAGATACGCGCTTCTTTCGAACTTCTTCCTTTTTCGTGGACGAAAAAAAAGAAAAAAAGAAAAAAGAAAAAGGTTAGGGTTGAAACTGGAATATCCGCACGACGATCATCGAGCCAATAGGCAAGCGATATTTAATAATAATCCTGAGATGATCTATGTTTTAACAAAGATATATCACCGATTTATATTTTTCAACGAAAATTTTATATATTTATAACGGAGAAACAAAATGTTCGTTCGTTTGTAAGAAACAAAGACATTCCATGAGTGGGGGGGGAGGTTATTTGATTATTTTTTTTACGTGCGTGTCTCTCTCTCTAGGAAAAAGAAAGAAAAAAAAGTGGGATAAGATTTTTCTACGAGGGTTGTTTTTTATTCTCGTATACCCCTCTCTATTCCCCCCCCCCCGATTTTGATTATTATTACTAATGTTTACTATTAATTATTACTAATTATAATAAGTGACACAGTATTAAAACAGTGCCTTCTTGTATTTTATAAAAGTAAACATTTTTTTCTTCCTCTCTAACTATATATGAGAAAAATATACAAATTATTTGAGAAAAAAGGAAAAAGTAAAAGAAAAAAAAAACAAACATATTTTTCCTTACGAGCAATAAAGAAGTTTATCCTTTTTTTTCTCTTTTTTTTTACTAATATAAAATAACGAATTTTTAAATTTAATAAAAGTATACACCTTTTATATGGAAGAAAGATATTTTTTAAATAATAATAATAATAATAATAATTGAAAAAACAAGAAACCGTTCCTTAGAATTATTATTATAATATTAAAATTATATGATTATATTCATCAAGTGCTGATAATTGATAATTTAAAAAGAAAGAAAATGAAGGTAGCTAATCGTTCGCAACTTTAGATATTTACAAAACAATCATCGAAGATTGGTTACCTGCAGACACTGAGACTTAATATATATATATATGGTTTATATTATAAATATAAGTTAATAATTATAAACAATAAGAAAAATTTTTGTACTTGTAATTATAATCTGTGTTAAATAACAATTAATAGCAATCGGGACCGATCTTCCAAGAATTTTGTTACATGTGATATACTATAATATGACAATGATAATAATTAAATAATAAATAATAGAGTCTAGTATTATTGGAAACTTTAGACGATAGAAAAATTTTTAACAAAAATGACGAATATGTCTTGAAAGAAAAATATTGGAAACGTGATATTATTTTTTTGCCAAAATGGGGCAGGGGGGGTGGTTTGTTTTATTTTTTTATCGGCAGATCGTCCGATGATATTAATTGTAATCTGTTAAAAACAAATTGTTACGAACGATTAATCATTATGTTCTTATTTTATGCGTGTGTGTCACTTTTCTTCTCAATTGTATAATTATTAATCTTTCCTTCTCTTTTCTGTTTTTTTTTTTTTTTTTTTAAATAATTCTCTTTTTCGCGCATTATCGAGCGTAACGGACTTTTTGTTGTTTTTGGTTTTTGTTTAATTGAGACACATTGTTCAATCTTTTTCTTTTTCTTTTTTTTTACTTTCATTTCGCAATCGTGTTTTATCGATACAAAAATATAATAGAATAATTTTTGTTTAATGTTTGTTGACCATTGAACTTTCCGTCGATCTTTTCGAAGCTTAAAAAGACATATCAGATAAAATAATAATAATAATAATAATAATAGTAATAATATAACAATATTATATATATTTATATATAAATATGTATACATATAAATATATAGAAATATATTTTTAGACGAATATACCCTATAACGAAGACCGTATCGCGCGTATGACAAAAAAAAAAAGAGAAAAAATTGTTACAAATTTACAATAAATTATTACATAAGAATTGTATTTAAATAATAAACGGTGGAGTTAAGGAAATGAAATAAATATATATATATATATTAAATAAAAGAAAACACATACATATACTCTTAGCCAAAGTATATATCAAATGTTTTCTAATTTTATATATATATATATACATACACACACACGCACACACACGTTTATATTAATGTCAATTTAATGTATAAATATTTTTACATAAAGGTAAAAAGATTCACGTGTATCTTGTTATATATAATACATAAAGAAAGAAAGAAAAAGAGAGAGAGAGAGAGAACGAAAAAAAAAAAAACAATAAGAAAAAGAAAATTAACAATAATATCGCAATGATATTGATAATTTAAAAATAATGATAAAATAACGAAGAGATAATTGTAACGAATAATGATAACTAACGAGAGATAATAGATAATAATCAAGATAATAATGACGATTATGTGAATGATGACGTCTAAGGAAAGCCCCGATACCCCCACCCCCGTCCAACCGAGGTGCGTGTCAGTATTTTTGATATCAGTATTTGCGAAAATTCATTTCGCATCGACCCTCTGCCAGCGAGACAGACAAAACTCGTAGAATATACTCGTTAATTCTTTCTTACAATCTCCTAACCCCCATAAATAAATCCCATCCACTGTTTCCATCTCTTCACTTAACTTTCATCCAATCGTTCACTCGTAAATCTCCTCCCACCCCCCACCCATTCCTCGACTTTTAATCGCGGCAACAATTTTATTGGGCCGATCATTTTATTTTTTGTTTTGTTTTTTTATTCTTATCAAATTCACATCCGAATTTTTTCTTTTTATTTTGTTTTCTTTTTTTATTCAATCTCCTGCTCGAAATATTATTCATCGACGTGTTTCAATTCCCCTACCCCCTCCCACCCTCCAATCCTCCTACCTTCCTCTACCCCCTTCTTCTCTTTTTCTTTTTATACCCCACCACCCTTAATCCGTGTTCTCTCAATATCTGATTTTTGTCTTCTTTTTCTTTTCACTTCACCTACCCCCCTCCTTTATACTGTCGAGTTTCTCGTTTTATTTCATCCCTCTCCTTTTCATTTTATTCTAATTTTGTCTCTCTTTTGTCGTCATATTCGTTAACAACCCTTTACCAATTCCTCCCCCTCCTCCCCCGCTCCCTCGTGTTTCCCCTTTTCTTTTTTTTTTTTTTTTTTTAATTATTATTATTCCTAACTACATTTACACTTGGAAAGTTTTATTCAACGAATATACATGTATACTACGAATTATTAAACTATTACCGCGAGACGATGACACTGTCGCATTAATTATTATTATTATTATTATTATTATTATTATTATTATTATTAATATTATTAAACAAAATATATATATATATATATATATATATACACATACATACATACATACGTACATATATACATAGAAAAAAGACACGTACACGCAGATACGAAAAAGAAAAACAATCATTGTTGCGGGTTATTTTTAAAAAGGAAACACAAAAAAAAAGGATTTAAGAGAAAAAAAAAAAAATAATTTACGAAATCGATCATGTGCGTACGTTTATTTATTTACTTTCTAATCAACTTTTCTTATTTCGATTCGTTCCCCTCCCCCTTCCTCCCTTTCTCCTCGTTCCTTTATCACAAAACAATGAAACTTTAACGACGCGAGTTTTGGGGATTGTCGAGAAGATGAGAAATTACGAAAGAAGAGGAAATAATGAGGAAGAATAACGAAGGGAAGAAAATTGTTAATTATGATAATTTTTTTTATAAAATCGACAAATTTATTTATTAATCGAATTACCATACGTTTGATTTCAGTTAGTTCCTGAGGTATCATAAATCGTTGATCAACTTCAGAAGAGGATTAAAAACTTACTTTTGGAAGGACATCTGAATATCCTGATTGGGTGATCAAACCATACACGAGGGAAGGAATGATGATCTATAATCATCTTATTATATTCAACTGACAAAGAATCGAATTTTTTTTTAAATTGAATTTATATTTTGTTTGCATTTTTTTTCAATGTAGGATCGAATTAACTTGATATCTCAAATAAAATAGATTAAATAGAGTGAAGAAAAATGAGACCCTATTATATGGGGGCTTAGGATAATCATGGATAACATTCAAAATCAGTGGAATCCTACAAATAATATATACGATCCTTGTAACGTCCACCACCTCTTGTACAATCCTATTTCAATATTAACAAGATATATAACATAATTAACCAAAATAATAATAATTAATATGAAGAATCTCAATTAGATGATATATATATATATTATATAATTAGGAATGTAGTTTTACGAGAACGTAAAGGTATTACGAAGTATTTATAAAACCTGTGTATAATTTGATTAAACGATAACATGATTTTTTGTTTAAACTATATATACTATATGCGAATGATGCGGAATAATGATCGATTAGATGAATTATGTTTTGACGAATAAAAATCTAAACGTGAACTTGTACTTTATCTATTTGCTTTAATTCCAGGTTACTGGTCCCAGATGTACCATGAGCCAACGATGAACAACACGACTGCTTACATTGGTCAAGGACAATTGATGACCATCGGATCGTCAACTAACATAATTGGAAATCAAAGAACGAGTAATTATCAAACCTACAGATTAGGACGTGGTCAGTCGAGTTATAAGTGTCCTAATTGTGATCGTTTTTACATGAGAATTTCCTGCCTGAAACGTCATTTGCGCGTTGAATGCGGACAAGAACCACAATATCAGTGTCAAATCTGTCAAGGATGGTTCAAATATAAACACAATTTGTCGGCCCATATGAAAATACATATGGAGGAACCCAAGCATCATTGTACAATATGTCCGAAAAAATTTTATCGTCGCGACAAGCTCGTCGAACACAGGAAAAGAGCTCACAAAATTTTTCCCGTTTTATAATGGCACCCAAACCAACACCCACCATCTCTCTTTCTCTTTTGTGTCTTGCTTTTTCTTTTTCTTTTCTTTATTTTTTATCTCCCCTTTTGTTTTTTTTTTCTATTGTTATACATATATATATATTATATTACATTTTTTTTCAACAAGTCGTATTGATACAAAAGTTCCTAAATTTAACGTGCTTTTAACACTAGAACTACCAGACCAGTCAAAATGACTGGTCGCGCAACTTCATTATTTAATTCCCACCTCACGTTACATTTTTTTCTCAAAATTATATGATGACTTTTCTAGATATAAGGAATGGTTTGTAAAAATAATTTTTATTTTTTTATAACTTAAACAGAATTCGAATAAATTTTGGCATTTGCTACTTCTACCAATACCAGTCATTTTGACTGGTACTTCTTAAATTAGACATAAATCTGAAAATATCTGTTTTTTGAAATCAACACCGTCGATTAGATATTTAGACGAATGTATTATTCTTTGTTGTAATATTTTCTCTCATGTTACTGCTTATCTGGCGATAATACATAGTGATATAATCGTTGCCGTAGTGTATCGAAATAATAGAATCGATGTAGTTTTACGCGATCATTCTTTATTCCATAGTCGTGGGAATAGCATCTACTTTTTAGTTATATAGCGATTTTTTGTAATCCATAAAAAATGGCAAAACGTATAAAAACCTCTGATTTGCTGCGAAAAATAAACAATATTTCAATGGAAGCTTCTGATATCGAGGATGAAGAAAGTGACCAAGAAGATATTGAAACAGTTTATAGTGGTAATAATGATGAGTTTGATGAG
>NW_014569699.1:76627-83613 GCF_001313835.1 Polistes canadensis | reverse complement strand
TTATTTTTTCGTTCTTTCGAATACCAAAATCAAGATCAGCGGGATTTCGTTAAATTATTATTCAAAGTTAAAATATATTAGCGTAAGATTAGCATTTATAAATAATCCTAAACGATATTTAACTTATTATATACATTTATCCGTCATTTATTTGAACAATTTCAGAAAAATCCTACTGAACAAAGAAAAATTTATTCATAAAAAAAGAAAAAGGAACATGTATATCGCAATTAAAACCTTCGTCTCCCACCATCAACAAAAAAACACCCCATCTTTTTTTTTTTTTTTTCATTAATATTTTACATACACAAATACATATAAGAAACCTGAACGATCCTTAAAAAAAAAAAGAACTATAATAATAATAAAAATAATAATAATAATAATAATGATAATGATAATAAAGAAAATTATAAAAAAAAATAAAAGAAAAGAAAGAACAAACGCATCAAGCACGTAGCTTAGCACGAATATAAATATTTTTTTCTATTTCTATAATATATTAATACGTTTGTATGTCCATTTAATCTATTTCATTCTTTATACACTTCTTTTTTTTTTTTTTTTTAATTCGTTCAATTATTTATTTATTCGAAGTTTTTTTTTTTATTTTGTTTTCTTTTGTACTCTCTCGTAGAAATAATTGATTCAGTTTTACATGTTTTTCGTACGGGGTTCTTCGTATGTTATTGACCACGAACGCGAGCTTACACTTCAATTTTTATAATTGAATTTATAATTTCTATCGTTGTTATCCTCAAAAAAAAAAAGAAATATTCGCGAACGTATTAGCGTCTCGATTATTATTTTTTTTTCTTTTTTGTATTTTTCTTTTTTCATCTTTGTATTTGTTCGTTCGTTGATTAATGTTTTTTTCTCTTCCAAAGGAACAACCCAACTGCAATGTGTTTTTTCTTTTGTTTTTTAAAAAAGAAACATTATGACCATTCTCGAATCATTTTTTATTTTCACAGGTTCGATTTATGACTGCAGGTCATGTGGCAAAGGATACAGCACTCCCGGATCTTTGAAATATCACAAGAACGTCGAGTGCAGTAAGGAACCAAGATTTGCTTGCACTTTTTGCATCTACAAATCAAGGAGAAGAAGCAATCTTCACAGGCACATGAAAATACATTGGCAGACGAAGAATTTCAACTAAACATAAGACCCACACGTACACACATACATACACACATAAAAAAAAATAACAAAAAAAACTAGGCCCAACAACAACACAACTGTGTGAGAGAGACTATCGTGAATTCTTTCTATCACAGTATGTTTACGCGTATATGTGTGTCTGTGTGTGTGCGCGTGCACGTGTGCGTATGTGTCTTTAAATTATCCCCAAAAATTCAAGATATAACATAATCCTAATTTAAAATCCTTTAAACAAAATACACTCCCACGATAATTCTTTGACCAACTTTTAACACGAAAAAAAAAGAACAAAGAAAAAGAAACAAAACGAAACAAGGTAAAGAAAAATATGCAATACCTAGAAAAATAAAAATTAAAAAAAAGAGAGAGAAAGAAAACCGAGCTCGAACCCTCGATAGAAAAGATATCTGAATTTGTTGAATAAAAAATTGTTGAGAGAAAAATTCTACGCACGTGATATTATATATACTTTACTGCGGTTTTTTTTTCTTCTTGTTTAACCCCAGCTAACCCCTCCCCCTGCCCCCACGATTACTCAACCCCAATGTTCTTTTTCTTTTTGTCTTTTTATTTATTTTTTTCTTTTTTTTTAATAAAAATTTAACACAAAGCAATGAATAGAAGAAGAAGAAGAAGAAAAAAAAAAAAATACAACCCTTCGAATTCGACAAAATTATATTTCGTGAGCAGTAGTACAATGTTTGCATTTACTTTTTCAGGTATTCCGAGGAAGTTTGGGGGTGGAATAATCAACCAGAGATGTAAGAAATCATCGTTGTCGTTAATTCTTCAAAAATACCCCAAGAATGGATTCAACGATAATCATTTCGTGTCGTCATTCTAATCTAAATGATTATTTTATTTTCGTGTTTTTTTTTTCTTTTTTCTGTTTCTTTGCTTTTTTTTGTATACTGATTTAATAAAACAAATCATCGGATTATTTATCGATAAACGGCATGTGTAACGCATGACGGAATCTGTTAATTGTTAATTTGTTTTTGACAATTCATTTTTGCAGGTATGAGACTCATTCATTTCTTTTTCTTTTTTTTCATTGGTTAACACATTGTACACATACACGAATATATATGTGCCGTGTGTGTGTGTGTGTGCGCGCGCGCGTATTTGTGTTAAATCGTTTGAAAAGTATTTGTCGTTGATTTAATAAATACTCCCACACCATCATTCGTTATCCTTGTTATAAATTTTAATAATACTACTACTTTTTTTGTGTTCTTTTTATTATCAAATTTTCCAAGGATACTGCAGACCATAATAATAATAATAATAATAATAATAATATTATCTAAAAAGAAAAATACGAAAATAATCCTATCACGAAAATCCAATTCCCCCCTAAAAGATTTTTCTCCTTCATTGTGAGAAAGAAAAGCAAATCAAAATTTTCTAAACAAATTACAACAAAAAATGATTATACCAATAAAAGAAAATATATATTATAAAAAAAAAAAAAACTGAAAAATTATCCAGAAAAAATGTTTATTTAAATCTGTAGAAGGCGTAAAAAAAAAAAAATAACGAAGGGAAATAAGAGAGGGGTATAAAAAAAACCGGGACAAGGTTTATTAATACTCGAAAGAAAGAAAGAAAGAAATAAAGAGATAATAGGGAAATATTATATATTTAAATGAAACTAACACACGCGGGGAAGAGAGAACTGAAAAAAAAGAAAATTATTTTTGTTTGAAAATATTTCAGGTTTGACGATAACTGTGGACAGTTGCTACGGGAAGAAAAATAATCGGCCACCACCTTCACTGCAATTGTACAATCATTACGAAAAGGAATATCATCGTAAAAATCATCCTCATAACAATAATAATAGTAATATTAATAATAATAATAATCATCATCATCCTGATCATCATCATCATCATCATCATCATCATCATCATCCTTCTAATTCTCGTAATAATCATCTTCACGAAAATCGTCAAACTTTCGAATCGTCTGCCGAAGGGCTGACGATGAAGATCCTGAAGAAGATACCATTGAAGGGCTCGTTTAATTATTGTGAACAAATCATAACGGACGGTCGGTTCTATTGCAATCAATGTGGAAGATCATACGTGAGAAAGGACTCGTTGCAACGTCACATGCATTGGGAATGCGGAAAGGATCCACAATTTCAATGCACTTATTGTTCTCAACGTTTCAAACGGAAAGCTCATTGGGTTAGACACGTTAAACGTCAGCATTGCGAGAAGATCGGCGACCTTGAACAACATCTCCAGGCTAACACACCGAAAATTGAAATTGATTGAACTTTTGACAACCCCCATCATTCCACCCCCATACTCATTTTCATCCCTAACTTTACCCACATTGTAGCACACATTCTTTTTAAAGGGTTATTTTGTTTACTCTCTTCTTTTTTTTTTCTTCTTCTCCCGGAAAACAAATCTATATATATATATGCACAATTAAAAAAGAGAAACAATATAAAAGATTTTTTTTTTAACAAACACATTATTATTTTCATTTATATTTATTTTTCGAGGAATATAAATATTATCACGGAAATTTTTGATTAATCGTTGGATACGTTAAACGGAAGGAGGCGGATTTTTTTTGTTCGTTTCTTTACTTTATTTTTTTTCCCCCGTATACTTTATGTTTTACTTTTATGTTTTTTATTTTGCGTGTATACCTTTTTTGTATTCTTTTTTGTATTCTCGATCTTATTTATTCGTAATTGTTACTTCTTTGGTTATATTTTTATTTTAAAAAATAATTCAATCATTCAATAATAAATCGCTTTTTTGACCCTGATTGTGCATCCCAATGGAAACCACACCCTCCCCCAGAGAAAAAAAACAAAAAATAATGATTGTTTTATTTCGTCCTAATATTGCGTTTTACATGTATTTTTTAATTTATAATATTATTATATACGGTGTGTGCCTCTTAAATAAATAATAGTAATAAAACTTATTGCTATTTTACAGAGAGAATTCTAATCGGCATTTATAATAAAATACATTTTAGCGTTTAACGTGCGAGAAAAACAAAATTATATTTTTTTTTGTTCTACTGTATTATCAAAGTACACAATGTTAAATAATACGTCGCTAATAATACTGATAATTAATTTAGCCACAAATAATTATTAACAAAAATGAAATAGAATCCCCAAAATAACACGAAGTATTTTTAATTATCGTCAGATTTTAATTGAACGATAAATCATTTACATTTGAAAGAAATTATTAACAACAATAATAATAATAATAATAATAATAATTAAATTACAAAATAATGAGAAAAAAGAACAAATGTCGCGAAACAATAGCAAAAATAATAAATAAACGTAAAAATAAAAAACACGTAAATGCGTAAGAAAAAGTCGACACCATAGAAATCCACGAATTAAAATCCAATAAGAACAAAATCGTAAAATTAACAAACAGAAATGAAAAAATTTGTACAAATCCCATCTACTTCGTTCGTCTTCCACCTGTTCTCCTCACTCCTCGAAAAAAAAAAAAAAAAAAAAAAAAAAAAAAAAAAAAAAAAAAAAAAAAAAAGGAAATATAAAAATATAAAAGTAAAAGAGTGCCAGAGTTAAATGTATATACACACATGTGTGCGTGCTCTCTTACGTGTATATAATATAGAATTTATTTTTTTTTTTGTTATTTTTTTTTATTAAAACAACCAATTCAAATGACCTGACTTAATAAAAAAGTAAAAAATTCGACGAACCATTCTTGTACCAGTGCCATTTTGTAATTTGTTCGCGTGCCACATATATATACATATATATTAATAATTATGAACAATAATATTGCCGAAAGAAATTTCAAATGAAAAATCGAAATGAATATTATAATTGATTGTTTTCATTGATTTATTTTTTTGATTCCCCGTTTATATTTATATTTTGTTATCCCGAAATTACATCGTATTTTCCACCCACACGTCGTTGTCCATTTTTCCCGTGGAACTTGACCCCCCTTATCCCCCGTATTTCTCTCTCTCTCTCTCTCTCTCTCTCTCTCTCTATTAAAATATATATATATATACTTTATTTTAATTATAGATGCAAGCATATGGTGGGTTGAGGGAAAACATAGTGAAGAGAAAAAAAAGAGAAAGAGAGAAAGAGAGGGAAGAGAAAAAAACAAAGTAGCATGCGCACTAAGTTTCCTTCTCCACAAAAACACCCCTCTCCTTTTCACCCGTAAAAGAAAACAAAAATTAAAAGAAAAACGACAAATATGTATTACACGAAAGAAAAATAAAACAAAAAAAAAAAGCCCAAGAAAGAAAATATGCGGATACTTAAAGAAGAAGAAGAAGTAGAAGAAGAAAAAAAAAAAAAAAAAAAAAAAAAAAAAAAAAAAAAAAAAAAAAAACAAACAAACAACCAAATATAGACTTGTATATAGAAACACCATAGAAACACCATACCGTAATATGACTTTATATTATTTCTATTTCATCGCTTTACAAAGCGCCAAACGAAAGGAACGGCTTCGCTGATTTATTTCAATGGATTATTTAAAAAATATTCGAGGGAAACCCCCCCCCCCCAAAAAAAAAACAAAAAGCCACAAAAATGGCGAATATTTAGTTTCAAATTCCAGTGCCCGTATCTCACCCCTCACCCCTGTCTCCCACCTAATGTCCAGAAATCCCCCACTGACTAAACCAACCCCCTAACCCTACCCACCGTTTTTCATATCATTTTATTACGGAATAATCCATTTAATTATATATTTATATACATTTATTTTGTATCCCCTCGTTTTTGTTAAGATTTTCTTGCATTTATTATAATTTTTGATATTAAACACGCAAAGCAGTTCCTTTCTCACTACGCGCTTTTACATTTACCTCGCTGTTTTTCCTCGTATGCGAAATTTCATGGCTAGTTTGCTTGGGGCTCGAAAGTATGTAAGGATTATTATTCGAAACACGCATTTATTCTCTCTTTCTCTCTCTCTCTCTCTATCTATCTATCTCTATCCTTCTTTTTAAATATTGTTTATTTATTTTGTAATTTTTTAAACTATTTAATTTCTTGTTTCCCCCTGCTCGCCCCCACCCTCACTACCACCCTTTCCTTCCATTTCTTCTTTTTTCTAATTTTTAACTTTCTTCAATGTATTTTCATTTGTTTTAATTTTTTGTTTTTCTTCTATCTATCTCTCTTTACCTCTCTCTCTCTCTCTCTCTCTCTCTCTCTCTCTCTCTCTTTCTCTTTTACTCTGTCTCCTTCTTTCTTTACTTATTTATTTATTTATTTAATTATTTAAAAACGTTTTTTTGAAGCGTTTCGAAGTGCGCATGTTTACGATTATCGAGGACGAGGATCCAAACGCATGGTTTTTTTTTTTCTTTAATTCGTCATTATATTTTCTATTTTCTATTGTTTCTTTTTTCTTTATGTTTTTTTTTTTTACATTAATTTATCCACCTTGTTTTTTGTCCAATGTATCTCTTCCTATCCTCCACCATCAACGCCTCCCCCATATACTATCACCCTCTATCGTCTGAATATTGTATATTTCGAATATATTTAGGTTTATTTTAATTATTTAATTGCTTTTTCTTGTTTAATTTTATTAAATGCGATGTATTTAGATCATCTCGTCCTCGAGAACGAAGCAAACCATCACCACCCCCCGTCACCCCCACCCCACCCCCCTCGTTGACGATAATGATAATATGCCGCTTATTTTGTTAAAGATTGGCATGAAAAAAAAGAGTAAGTGAAAATTATTGTTTGCCTGTAGTTGAAGAGATATTGACGATGCAAAAATATGTTGCATAAATGCACACATATATATGCATAT
>NW_014569699.1:74063-76172 GCF_001313835.1 Polistes canadensis | reverse complement strand
ATTTCTCCCACCGCGATATATTTCCTATTATTGTTATTGTAAAAAACGAGTTATCGAATTTATCATAATCAATATATATATATATATATATATATTATATTATAATATTATGCATATATATTATGCATATATAAATATTGAAATTTATCGCGTGTACATAAAAACAATCCCGTTTATTTATAAAAATCATGCCACCCTCTGCCCAAGCTCACCCCAACCCTAAAATCTTGATCGATTTAAATAGGGATGCATCTTCTGCAGATGGGGGCGGATCGATGGGGGTGAACGGATACAATGGTGCCAAAAGCTGCTGAAACTGCTGAGTTTTATCGAGAGTCTCGACGATTAAAAAATAATTAATTAATTACTTATTTAATTACTTATTTAATTAATTAATTAATTAATAATAATAATATATATATATATATATATATATATAAGAATAATTTAGATTGATAAGTTATTTATTACGAAACGAATATAACGAACAATACTGGACAGATTTTGAGCGAATGCATTTACGCGTTTGTATATGTATGCGGGTGTATTCGTGCGAGAAAGAAAGAGAGAGAGAGAGAGAGAGAGAGAGAGAGAGAGAGAGAGTATCATCCGATGTATGTGTGTGTGCGTAACTCGATAAATGATACAAAAAAAAGAAAATAAAAAAAAAAGAAAGGAAAAAGAAAAAAAAAAGAAAAGATAAAAAAAGAAAATAATAAAAAGGGGAACTAAATTGTTGCAAAAAAAAAAGAAAGAAAAGTAAGAGACAAAAATATTATTAATCGTACTATTATATATATTATTAGAACTGGACACGTGACGAACTAACGAACAAACTTCTTTTGAACCGATACGAGGACAAGACGGACGGACGGACGGACGGACGGAACAAACCTTTATTAAAATATCCAAAAGCCCAAAAGTAAAGGAAAGAAAAAAGAAAAGAAAAAAAAAAGAAAATAAAAGAAAAGAATACGAAAAAAGAAAGCAAAGCAAAGCAAAGCAAAGCAGAGAGCAGAGCAGAGCAGAACAGTGCAAAGCAGAGCAGAGCCGAGCAGAGCAGAGCAAAGCAAAGCAAAAAAAAAGCAAAAGAAGCAAAAAAAGAAAAGAAAAGACAAAAGAAAAGAAAAGAAAAAAGAAAGAAAAAAAAAATAAAAAAAAAAACAAAGAAATAAAAAGCCCCCAAAAAAAGTAAAGTGCTTGGAACGTAAAAACTAATAAATCCGAAAATGTTGTTTTGTAATGTTCCAGCAGCTGAGGACCTAAGCATAACCGGTTTGAAATGGGCAGCTGCATGGCAAAGATGGAGCGTACCATCGATAATGTGGCGATCGGGTGCTGGACTTGGCAAAGGTTTTGGAACAGGTACGAACAATCCCGAGGGTTTCAATTGTCCCGCATGCGGTAGGGTATACAAACTTAAGAGCAGCCTCAGGAATCATCAAAAATGGGAATGCGGAAAGGAACCACAGTTCCAATGTCCCCATTGCGTCTACAGGGCGAAGCAGAAAATGCACATCGCACGGCACATGGAACGTATGCACAAGGAAAAGCTTTATAAACAACAGGAACTGGTCTAAGGGATCGCCCTCGTCGACTTGAAAGTATTTTTTTTTCCTACCGTCCCTTCGTTATTTTCTTTTTTTTTTTTGTCTTTTTTTCGTCTTTTATTCTTCTCTTCTCGTCGTTGTCCCCACCCCCATTATTTTCGAAAAAAAGTGGGCAGGAGCCCCGCCGGGGTCGGAGGGAGGGAGAAAGGGCTTGTTTTATTTTTCTTTTATTTTTCTCTTTGACGTTTCGGAAAAAAAAATGGGGAAAAAAAAATCGTTAAAGTCGACGAGCCTCGAACAACTGCTACTATTAGTACTACTACTACTACTACTATTACTATTACTACTACTACTACTAAACGTTAATAATGCACCGACCAAGAAAAGAAAGAAAGTAATTAATTTCGTGAAAACTGTAAATTATAATTATTGTAATTGTGCGAAAGAAAGAATGTGAAGGTGGGTAGGGAGGGAGGGAGGGAGGGAGGGAGGGAGAGAGGGAGAGAGAGAGAGAGAGAGAGAGAGAGAGAGAGAGAGAGAGAGAGAGAGAGAGAGAAAG
>NW_014569699.1:71693-73573 GCF_001313835.1 Polistes canadensis | reverse complement strand
TTTTTTTTTTTTTTTAATTATTATTATCAATGTGTGCACGTCCACGTTTCGTTTTAAACAACAAACGAAAGAGGACGTTTTGTCGCGCGTTAAATAAGAAAGAAAACAAGTCGTTGATCTCCGATTAGACGCGAGTTTTATTTCATATTTCTAATATATCAACTTTAATTGTTGCGTTAAAAAATTGTCAATTATTTTCTTAACTTTGGCGATTAATAATATATAGAAACGTATTGTATTAAACGCGTAGTTAACGTGTGAAGTTTAAACGAACGTAAGTTTTTTGAAATTTCAAATTTATATAGGGTTGAGAAAATTGAGTGAGTGGAGGGAGGGGCGGGGGATGAAAGAGGGGGGGGAAAAATTGGAATGAAACAAACAACAGTTTTTCGTTTAAATTCCTATTAGAAAGGAAGGGATGGGTTTTTAATATTAAAATTGAAAAAATAAACTAAAAATTGATATTGATCAATAATGAATTTATTTAAAAACTCGCGTCGAGTAGGATTGAGACCGTTCCGGTAGAACGCAAGAAGGAATAAAAAAAAAAAGAAAGAAAGAAAGAAACACCGGAGCTCTTCTTCCATAGCAACCATTCTGGTCACACTGGTTCCATATTTTTAAACGAACGTTGCCGTGCGCGTGTGGCTTACTGGGGACAAATCGAAAATAACCAGACTACCTAATCCTCTAGGTTGGTTGGATATGACAAGTAACACACACATATAAATATATAAATATATTTTTTTTTCTTTTTTGTTCTCCCTTTTTTCGGGGAAAGTGTTAGTCCAAGAAATAGATAGAGAGAGAGAAAGAGAGAGACAGACAGAGTCCGATTTTTTGTCATAGGGACTGTAATGATGAAAGAAAATTAAAAACAAGAAAAACACGAAAAACAAAAAAATAGAAAAGAGACAAAAAACAAGAAAAAATATAGATAAAAAAGGGAAAACGGAATATATATATTTTAGAGAAATACCTGACAGAGATAGTTTGACAAACGAGTAAATAGTGAAAGCGAGAAAGATAGAGTAGTCGCCATAATCGACCCGGCAAAAATATAAAACGAATAAAAAAGAAAAAAAAAAAAGAAGATAAAAAAAAAGACCTCGTGCAAAACTTTTTTTAAACACGCATATATATATACACACACACAGATTGAGAGAGATGCATTTATATATTATTAATACTTTTATTTTGATTATTTTCTTTTTCCTATTTCTCTTTCTTTATTTTTCACACAATTACGACGCCTCGATCCTTGGACACCTGTTGTTCTTTTTTTTCTCTCTTTTTTTTTCCTTTTCTTTTCCTTTTCTTTTTTCCATTTTCCTTGATCTTTTTTCTCGTAATCGTCATTCATCCATATCTCATTCTCCCTTACATTTTCTGTGATCTCACATTTGTCACGCGCGAATATTATCGTTGAAAAAATAATAAACAATTATTAAAATAATGAATAATAATTAAATAAATATATATATATTTACGAGGAAAATAATAACTTGGATCGATGCGTCTGCGTCCAAAGCATTCTTGAATTATGCCAATTCATATACTAATATATACATTTACCTATACTATATACACATACAAGGGGGTTATACATATATCTCCTATGCTTTCTGTTTGCCTGTTTTTTTATTTTCTTTCCTTTTTTTTTTCTTTTTTCTACTCCTTTACACGTATATTTTTTCCTATTTTTTTTTTATCGATAATTCTTCTTTAACATATATATATATTTTTTTTATTTCTTTTTGTTTATTATCGCTTTTCTTTCCTCTTGTCGCGAGGCTCTTTTAATAATAATAATAATAATAATAATAATAGTAATAATAATAATAAATATAATAATAATAATAATAATAATATAAAATAAT
>NW_014569699.1:68150-71663 GCF_001313835.1 Polistes canadensis | reverse complement strand
AAAATAATATTAATAAAAAAAAAACGATGAGACGATGATGACGATAATAATTATTATTATAATAATAGTAAAGATACAGAAAAGAAGACTTTTATTATTATTATTTTTTTACATACTGAGTTTTGAGACAGATTATGAGAAAGATTAAAAGAGAAAGAGAGAGAGAGAGAGAGTACAGTATTAGTCGTTGAGTCAAATGATCTATAGATCTATAGATCATTACGATACGACTCCTTCGTGTTCCCTTTTCGTTCCTACACACATACACTTAATGCATACATGTATAATAAACACATAGTACTCAGAGAAAAAGAGAGAGAGAGAGAAAAAAGATACACATCATATACAAACAAACATACTAATAGTTTATATCTATAGAAAGATTGAATGACAGATTATACAAACGAATATACAAACTCGGAAGAAGCACAGATACTCCCATGCTCGATTCATATACACACACACACACATTTATTTAATTTAAACATATATTCGTATAATATAATATTCATACTTTCTTCATTAACACTCGTGTATGTGTATTGCACGTGTCTAAAATATTTCTAGACACATTCTTAAACACATACACAAAACAATTAATTCTATCCATACACGTTTCACATATACTCGTTTATATGGTTTGATATATTTGAAAACACTCGCACAGATCAACATATAAACATAATTATAAAACAATTTATTATATTATTATTATTATTACGTTATATATATATATCCTTGATATCTTTTTCATCTTACACATTTATACACCCACGTACATCTATACAAACATTAAAAAATAATTAAATATGATATAGAAATATCTGAACACGTTTTAATGTATATACGTGTCGTGCATTTGCTTAATAATTTAAAAAACAATTAGAAACACGCACACTCACGTATTCATGCATACATATAAATATATGAATATATTATATACATTTAATTAAACACACAAACATAAACACAAACACACATATCGAGCTCTCTGTGGTAATTCTTAGAAACGGGATAATTGTGATCACCAGACTGCCAGAATACATTGAACATAGATTCCTATATATATATGCTACATTTTAAGTATATTATATTTATATCGTATAATATATAGAGATTAAAAATAGCTCTCCCTTTTTTTTTTTAATTCTTAACCGCGAAATATATAGAAAACCATTTACTCAACAACCACAAGCACCCCTGCCATTTACCCCCAGCGAGCCGCCGTAAATCTTCTACCCCTAAACCAAACCCAGTCAATGCTACCCCGTCAAACCCCAACTTTTCCCTTTGATCAACACAGCTACTACTACATTTTTTTTTTTATTTCTTCTTTCTTTTTCTCCTTTAACTAAACCGTCATCCTTTTTATTTTCATAAGAGATTCTCGACAAAAGAAACAACAAACAACAAAATCAATTAACGTCGTCTATCCTTTTTCTTCTTCTTCTTCTTTTACTTCACCCTCTTCACTTTTACTCTTTTTTTTTTTTCTTTTTGTTTGTTTTTGTTTTTGTTTTTGTTTATCAACGATCTAGAAAAAGCACGAAAGAGAGCCGGGTCGATTAAATCGGATAGATATTTATCAGTGTTACACGAATAATTACCGAACACGGTGCTGTTCCTAGCGCCATTTTTTTTTCTTTACCTAAACCACCCACCCACCCCCTTTTTGTTTTTCTCCTCACGTGTATATTTTTAATAATGGTTAAACAGAATAACATTAATAGTTCTCGTACACGTACGTTTATTAATAGATATAACCCATACACGCATATATACATACAAACACACACACACATTTTTATATATATATATATATATATAGATATATATTTAATGTAAAACATGCTCTCTGTATATCAATGTTCTTCCAGTAAGATTGAAGGAGACATTTTAAGCCTTAAGACAAACGATAAAAAAATACTCTAACGTAATCGTTCTCGTATAGATTATGATTTTTTTATTTCTTGCTTTTTTTTCATTTTTTTTTTTTTCTTCTTCTTCAAGGGGTGACACACCATTATTAGACTTTCCTCTCGTGCAAGCACAAAATCATTTTTTACTATGAAAAATTGATCTTCCAATTATAATATTTCGAAACGATCGTTTCTTTTTTTTTTCAATTAAAACAATTGTTCGATAACTGTCGTTTTATTATTTTTACGAGTACACAAAGAGTATTGAAAGAATGAAACATTTGATTTTAATGAAAATAACTTTGATCAAAATCATTGCTTGCACCAGAGAACGAGTCGAAATATATAAAAAACGATACCGATAATAATAATATTTAATTATTATTATTATGGTAGTAGAAAGAGAATGGACAAAATAAAAAGACATTAATAATAATATATCATTAATATTATTATTTGTATAATTATTATTATTATTATTACTATTATTATTATTTTTATCGAGTAAAACAAAATATGCAAGTAGAAAAGACATCGATAATAATAATAATAATGATATAATAATATGTGTAATATAATTATTAATAATAATAATATTATTATTATTATTATTATCATCGTGTTAGAAAGAGAGAGAGAGAGAGAGAGAGAGAGAGAGAAATAAAACAAAGAAAAGTCAAAGAGACAAAACAATGCGCACACACGCATACCCGTGTTCGGTTAAAAAAGTGTACACTGGGTATATATCAAGTCCCGTATTCCTACGCCACGCCAAATCGCGCGCCACGGCCGTTCGTATTTCCATATTGTAGACAATATTTATGAAACAAGCTATACTAAACTAAACTAAACTAAACTAAACTAAACTAAACTATACTAAACTATACTAAACTAAACTATTTGTAAAACTCATATTTACCTGTTAAACGAGCGTTAATAAGTGAGCGTGAAACGAACGTCTGACGTTAATTATACAATGACTATAACGAAACAAGATAGTAAGAAAGAGATAGAAACAGATAATGAAAAGGTAAACCGAGTGACGTCACGATCTATAAATCACCTTTATAAACAAAAGGATAATTAATCATTGAAATTCATTTTCACGATACATCATAATTATCATTTTGTCCCCCTTGAATTAATTTAAAAAAAAAAAAAAGGAAATTTCATTGAAAACTTCCTCGTGTTTCATCATTTCATGAAGAAAAAAAAAACAAATGGTCATTCTTGTTAGATAAATTTTAACGAATCTGGGGAATTTTACACGCTCGTTAGGGACTTTTCTACTAGACGACAATATCGATATAACAATAGACAATTTTGTTTTCATTGCAAAAGGTTAGTTAACCCTTTGCACTCGGTAGGTGAGTTTCACTCACCAAGCGATTTTATGCAAGCTTTTGAAGTATTTTACACCGGAAGAAGAAATTTGTGTGGACGAATCTACTATCAAGTTCAAAGGCCGGATTTCTTTTATTACATATAATCCGAAGAAACCAACGAAATGGGGTATTAGAGTTTACACAATGGCAGACTCAAATACTGGTTATATCTGTGGTATTCTTCCTTATTATGGAAGCCTTACCACGGA
>NW_014569699.1:60703-66145 GCF_001313835.1 Polistes canadensis | reverse complement strand
ACATTGATAATAATAATTAAAAAAAAAAAAAAAAAAATATAAAAAAATAAATAGATCGTGACGTTACTCGTACACAGTACGTAATAGAATTTTTAATCTTAAGGAATGATTAGTAAACAAACACGTGTGTTTAAAATTTAAAAAGTTGGACGGGGGGACGGGGGTGATTTTTAATGAGAGAAAGATATATAGAATGAGGTATATCAAAAAAAAAAAAAAAATGATGAATGAACGGGAGTGAGAGAAAGTTGATGAATGAATGTTTGATCAATTGAGGATAGATAAATCATATTAATGATGATTAATAAGATAATTAAGATTATAATTATGATGATAATAATAATCATGATATAAATGATCATGATAATAATAATGAAGATGATAATGAACATGAAGAATAATGATAATTTTGATTATGATTATGATGATGATGATGATGATGATGATGATGATAATGATGATGATAATGATGATGATGATGATGATGATAATGATGATGATGAAGATGACGAAGATGAAGATTATAGCAATGATAATGATGATGATGATGAGGAGGAGGAAGAGAAAAGGAAGATGATAATGATGATCATGATGTTGATGCAGATGATGCAGATAATGATAATGATTAATGATTATTATTAAGTGATTTAATGATTATAATTATGTTTACGGTAATAATAATGATGGTGATGATAATGATGAATGATATCCAATAATAATATTAACAAAGCGTTCGAGAATAAGGAAAAAAAGAGAGAAAAAGAAAAAAGAAAATGAATAGAGAATATAGGCGTTAGCGTTTAATTAGTAAATAGCGTTTAATGAAGTGAACTAATAATGATAGTTATTGAGAGAGAAAATCGATATAGTTAATAATTATTGATAATTATTACTGCCTCACAAGGCCTTCACGAATGGCGGCGGTCGTAATTTCAAATGAAATGTGGGTTGAAGGGAAAAATTTCAAAACGGAGAAATAGAAAGAATAAAAATAAGATAAAGTGATTATAAGAATGGTAACGGTTAATTGGGTTCGTTTAGAATATGTCATGGGAAAAATGACAAGAGAATTGAACATACTATTTTATTTAATTATCAATATTCTTGTCCAAACAATATATTAATATATAAGTTTCAAAGGGAATTAAAGACAGTTAATAAATTTGATGAACAATTTATTTTGACCTTGTTGAACGTTTCGTCCCTTACTGGGGACTTCCTCAGCAACTAAAAATTTTTTTTATTATGACTTGTTAAAAAATAAATTGTTCATCAAATTTATTAACTGTCTTTAATTCCCTTTGAAACTTATATACTATTTTATATTTTATTTCTTTTTTTTTGTTATTCATATTTAAATAATATAAAGAAGGACTAATGAGATTCGAGTATAATTATACTTACATATTAATTTGTTTTATATCTATCTATTTTTTATTATTTATAAGTACCTAAAGTATATATATATAATTCTAGATTTCTAAATTTTCTAAATTTCTGATTTATATAAGTAACTAAATTAACTCTAAATTTCTAAATTAATTCTAAATTTCTAAATTTTCTAAATTACTAATTTATAAGATTACCTAAAGTAATTCTAAATTTCTAAGAGGGAGAAAAAATGTTATTATTAGTTAAAATAAAAAAAAATAAAAAATAAAGAAATTTATATTATTATTTTTACATTTATACTTTTGATTTCTAAACGTTAAAGTGTTGAATCCGGGCATATCGCGATGGGTTTGAAACACTGCTGTTTATTTAGTTATTTTTCAAATTTCTATTTATTAACAAAAGACAAACATATTTTTATGTTTATTTTTTCATTTCTATACACGATGACAAAAAAATGATAAGAGTAAGGCGAAGGGGGGAGGGGGCAAGGGAAGCTAGGTTTTAAAAAATCGTTGGAAAAGTGGACAAAAAGGAAGTGCATTTGTTGTGTTTTTTTTTTTTTGTATTTTTTCCAAATCGAACGCCGCCATCGACAGAGATTATTAGATTATTATTATTAATATTATAATAATTATTATTAGATATATAAGAAGTGTACTATTAGATAGAAACTTAGGATTTAACGACTCTCCATGTTCTATAAGCTATCAAAAGCAAATGAATTAAATACAGAGAAGAATGAGAAAGTGAAATTAAACGCAAAGAAAAATAAGGAGAAGAAGATAAGAACAAGAACAAAAACAAAAAATTAGAAAAGGAAATAAACAAATAATTATTTGCATTCGTTTATCCTGTAAGAATAGAATTTAATGGTCGGTTTAATAACCGAGAGGAAGGTTTTTGGGGTGTGTATTTTATTATTTTTATTTTTATTTTTTAAAATACGAAAATGAATCCCTGGGAATATGACCGTGGAAAAATTCTTTTTTTTACAATTACACGAATGCATGAGAAAAAAATAATTTGTTCTGTGTGTTTGTCTGTTTTGTGTGTCTGCCTGCCTGCCTGTCGGTCTGTTTATGTGAATATGAATGTGAATGTTTATGGGGATAATGTGAAATCCGCGAATGAATGGGTGAAAGCTTGAAAGTGTACAAATGTGTATTCGAGAAACAAGGAAAAAAAACTAAAAAGAAAAGAATTAAAGAAAGTTCGAAAAGAAACGGCATAGAAAATAAAATAAGGACAGTCAAAATTAAATAAAGAAGGGAAAAATTGATGGGGGATTCTCATAGGATGGGAAGGAAGAAAGGAAAAAAACAAAAACAAAGTAGCGGAAAAATAAAAAAAACGATAGTGATAACAATGGTGATAGATAAACGTACGTGCTTGGCATTCGGAAACGATTAGAGAAAAAAAAAAGCATTATAAAAAGATAAGGAGTAGGGGAAAAATTATAGATATTTATAAAAAGAGAAAAAAAAAACAAAAAAGATAAGTATAAAAAAGAGAAAAGAAAAAAAAAAAAAAAAGAAAAAAAATTAAAACGGAAATTGAATGAAATACGTCCGAACGAAAGCGCGCGAGTCTCCTAATGATTAAAAAAGGAAAAAGTTAGATAAAAAAGAAAAAAAACGGAAAAGAGAAAAAAAATTTTTATAACACAGAAAAAAACACCACAACACAACAGCCTAACCTGTACATACACACACACACAAATAATATAAAACAAATCAAATAATTATTATTCGTGCAAAATTCAGTCAGTTTTATTAACATATATTTCGTCCGTTGAACGGAATAAAATTTAAAAATATTATTATAAGTATATGTATATATATTTGTAATAATATATACAGATATATAATTATTATTATTATTATTATTATAATACACATTGCACATTAATGTCATATCTTTCGTACTTACTTTAAAAAAAAAAAATTAAATTGGAATACGACGAGGTACCGGATACCTCGACAAAGAAAAAAAGAGGGAGAAACAAAATTCCTCGTATTTTTACATTTTTCTTTATTTTACGTATTTTAGTAATAAACAATTGTAGTTTAGTTTGATTCTTTTTTTATTTTGTTTTCTTTCATTTCACTTCAATTAGCTAATTTTTACTATACACGTGTGCAAGCTTTTCTATTTTTTCTATTATATATTATTATTAGATTACATATTGTAAAAATTTTTTTTTTTACTTCTATAATTTTTATATCTTTATTAATTAATTAATTATTATTATCTCGTACGATCATAATACTCAGGGCCCATTAAATATGAATTACGTGATTAAGATATGTCAATGTATTCGAGCTATTATTAAAAATTGCGTTTTATTTGTTTTTGTTTTTTTTTTTTTAAATGAAAAGAAGAAAAAAGAGAAAAAAGGAAAAAAATCCTGTCGTTCGAAAAAATGAAAGAAAGATAGATAGATAGATAGAGAGAGAGAGAGAGAGAGAGAGAGAGAGAGAGAGAGAGAGATAGAAAGAGAAAGAGGGATGAAAAATAATAATAATAATTAATAATAAAGACAATGAGAAGGTGATCGTTCGATTATTGTAACGAAAAATATATAATCGAAACTTTGAATCTTTCAGTCCCACGTGCCTTCGTAACATTTCACACAAACACAAACACACACGCACACGTACACATACATATATACTAAATAAAAGAAAGAAAATGATATGAAAAATGAAGTTTAACTAAAGTTGAAAATATTTTAAATTATCTAGAAATTATTCGCGTTATATGAAATTGGGACAAGTTAACACTAGAGAATTAAAAAAAGAAAAAAAAGAGAAAAATTAACAATAAATAATAATAATTATATATTATATATGTATATATATATATATACACACCAAGTGACATATAAATGAATCATATATACGATTGATGTACACAAAGTTAAATTAGGTCTTCGTTCCAGAAAAAATTTCTTTTATAAATAAATTTCTATAAAATATCTTTTAATATTCTTTTAAGAAATCTTTTTTTTTCTGGGAATCCAGAGAGAGGGAGAGAGAGAGAGAGAGAGAGAGAGCGAGCGAAATAAATCTGTATAATATTATTTACATTTAGTACGCATTGGTTAATATATTATTATATAATTTCTTATTTTAATAATTTTTTAATTTGAAGCGTCTCTTACTCGTATCTAATTTTTATCGAATGGTCAATTATTAATTGGGATTAATTATAAATACGTATATATTTCGTTAGTTATTAATAAAATAAATCTAAATAAATATCAATGTAATTATCTGAGATTTATATATAAAACGTATCAATGTTAAGAGAAAAAGGGTGACAAGGGGAAAGGGGGAGAGGAGATTGGCTCGCGCTCGTGTTCCTTGGAATTTAATTATATTTTTTTTGAGGTGTCGGTTTGGGATTTCAGGGAAAGTAACTTCTATGACCGCAAGAAAAAATATAATAAATAATTAAATGGAAGGCAGACTAAAACCAAAAAAAAAAAAATTATAAAAAAAAAACGTTGCAAAAAAAAAAGAAAAAAGAAAATGATCCATAAAACTAATAATTAATATAATTATATTAGAAATGATATTAATAATAATAATAATAATAAAAATCTTCACGAGAAATATAAAAGAAGAATTAAACTTTTGTAAATAAGAGAGATAGAAATGAAACGATGAAATTTGATCAAGAATTTATTTATTTTATTTCTTTTTTTTTGGTCTAAAAAATATCTCTATCGCGTTGAATATGGCAAGTTAATAGGAAAGAAAGGAAAAGTAAAGAATAAATTATTTTAATTCAGAATGCATTCGATAGGACAACGCAGGACGTTTATTTCCAATTCGTATTGATTCGAATATATAAATAAAAACCTTCCCTATATGAATGCACGCTTAAATATTATAAATAAACTATAATATTTGTATGAGTATCTTTTCCGTGCTTTTTCTTTTTTTTTTTTTCCTTGAAAGAAAAGAAATAAGAAATCGTAGTAAAAATAAAGTGGCATAACGAGTGATAGAGAGAGAGAGAGAGAGAGAGAGATTATTATTT
>NW_014569699.1:57149-60550 GCF_001313835.1 Polistes canadensis | reverse complement strand
TTATTATTATTATTATTATTATTATTATTAATGTGAATTAACAAATTACTTTTACTTTTTAATGAAATCGAATAAAAAGATGGAAGAAAAAGAAAAAAAAGAAAAAAAAAAAAAGAAAAAAAAATAAAAAAGTGAGAAATAATCAATCAAGAGGTACAACAATCAAGCCTCATAGAATTTAGATAGTAAGTTATTTCGGCCATTTAATATTTTTTAATTGACAAATCCCATTTTGAATCATTGGATGTTTAATTAAAAAAAATTTTTACGAAAAGGAAAGAAAAAATGTTAAAGCGAAACTGAACGAATGGTTAATAATCATGAATGTTAACGAATGAAAAGAAAAAAAGAATGAGAGAGAGAGAGAGAGAGAGAGAGAGAGAGAGAAAGAGAGAGAGAGAGAGAGAGTAAGCGAATGAGAGAGAAAATGAAAATGAAAGGATCGTGTGTGTGTGTGTGTTGAAAAATATTATACGAGAATAGAAAATAAAAAAACGTGCACAGTCTAAATTAATTTCGGTTCAAATTGCGATAGAAATAAAATGGACGGTAAAGTATGAAGGGTGGGAGAAGGGATGAAGGGAGGAAACACAGGTAATACAATAAGCTCTCATATACTTCTTCATATTATATAATATACGTGTTATTATTATTATTAATATTATTATATATATTTTCGGTTAAATTAAAACGATTATATTTTAAAACGTACGAACGGAGACAAAATTGATACAATATTACCAATTTTTATTAGAATTATTATTATTATTATTATGATATAGGAATGAGAGAAAGTAATGTATCGAATAGGAGGGGGAATAAATTGGGGGAGGGGGTAGGGGGAAGGGATTGAGAGGGAGATATATATATATATTCTTTTATATACATACATATTATATTTTGGTATAATAAAAAATGATTATTTTTAAACGAACGTGTGGAATGAAATGAAAAGCAAACTAGTTGGATACAAAAGACAGGCACTTATTATTCTATGTATGATAAAAAATTGCAGGGTCGAGAAAAATAAGCAAAATTAGGTAGGAAATAACTATTGCAAAAATTAATTATCTCGTTTGAGATGAATGAGAGAGAGAGAAAGAGAGAGAGAGAGAGAGAGAGAGAGAACAAAATTTATTTACGGACAAGCAAAGTCAAAAACTTGCAAGAGACAGTAAGAAAATGAAATATTAATATTAATAATGTTGTATATTCGAACGAAAGAAAATGAAGATAAGAAAAAACAAAGTGTCCTTGTATGATGAAAAATTAATTTCTTTTGGTTCGCGAATTTGTTTTTTCTACGAGAAAAAGAGAGAGAGAGAGATAAAGAAGAAAAAATCAAACCTAAAAGTTGAAAGAAATTGATGCTTATTATATATATATATATATTTGACATGTATTGATTCGGCAAAAATGATATTGATATAATAATGATATAGTTGAAATGAATTTTGGAAAATAGTGAGAAGAGATCGTCGAGTTCTATTCCAAATTGTGTTGGGAAATGAAATTTTTTATTATTAAATAATTATATTTTAGATTATACGTATACGTGTATATAATTTATTATATATTATTATATATTAATATTATTATATTAATTAATATATTAAATTAATTATATTTCGATTGAATCGAGAAAAGGAGAACAAATTGTTAGAAATATTTTGTTAACGAATATTCGAATAAGTTATAAATGGACCGTACCACTTCTGTTTCGTATTAAAATTAAAAATAATGACTCGACGATCTCTCGTATATCGAAATTCGCGAAGAAATTTATTTAGGAAAAATAAATAATTATAATAAGGACATAGAAACGAATTATACTTCGACCGAGCGAACGGTGACAATGAACAATGGGTCAAAGAAAAAAAATTTTTCTTTTTTTTTAAAAATTGTTTAAATTATTCGAGACGAAAAAAAAAATAATAAATAATAATTAATCATTTATATAAATGGACCTCGTGCAAGTTTGAAATTCCAGTAAACGAGTATAGTGTGTGTGTGTTTGTCTGTCTGGCTGTCTGCGTGTATGTTGCGTGCGTGTATGCGTGTGTATGTATTGGAATTAGTATAAATGTGTAAATGAGATAAAACAAACATTATAATTGTAAGAAGAAAGAATGAGTATTTAGAAAGGACGATGAATAATTTGTTAAAAAAGATTAAACGAAATGCGAGAGTATAAATAATTGATAAAGAGAGTTTGACCATCCACAATAACCACTAACTACTACAACCACAAAAACCACCACAACCACCACCACCACCACCGAGATCAAGTCCTTAGGCTATTTTTATAGCATTTTTGCGAAACGCTTTACACACATATATACATTAAATAAATAAATAAATAAATAAATAAATATATATATATATATAAATAAAAATAAATATATAAATATCTTCATATAGAATAAAACGTAAGAAACGGAATAATTATTAAAGCGAATGAGAATAATTGCGAGGATAAAATTTACGAGGAGCAACAAACTAAACGAAAACTTAAACGAAGCAAAAAAACAAAAACAATGAAAAGAATAATATTAATAAATAACTATAATACGAATTTTCTTTAATGTTATAATAATTGAATTTTATTCTAAGAAATATGAAGCATGGTAAAAAAATTGATCGATTAATTAATTTTTTTAACAAAAATATAAATTAATTGATATCAATTTAAAAGAGAGATAGAGAAAGTAGAAACGATAAAACATAAAAATAAATGTAAACGCGTTGGTAGTATATTATTAGCGAGAAAGAAAGCGATAGATTATGGGGAAAAAAAAGAAAAATGAAAAAGACAGAAACCGAGAACAAACAAACAAACAAAAAAATAAAAAAATGGAAGAGTACATCCATAGAAAGGCGCGCGAACTATTGTAATATCGGGGTGGATCATTGTAACAACCAACGCATGTAAAATTAATTGATTAATTAACAAACAAAATTGAATTAATGAATTAAATGAAAATAAAAATCAAAGATCGAGTGTGCGTGTGTGCGTGCGTGTTTAAAGTTTTACCAACCGAGAAAGCCTTGTATTAAGTGCCTTCAAATTTACGAAGTAGATATTTTAGGCTAGAACAAAATAAAACAAAAAGAAAGAAAATAAGATGACACAAAACTATAAAAAAATAAAAAATATAACGATACAAACAATTTAAACAATACGAAAAAAAAAAAAGAAGCATACGCAACAAACGAGATTAAATTACAACACAACCATAACACGACACAACGAGTATAAAAAATATATATTTAGTATTTCTCTCGTCCAAAAATTACAATTTTTAAAGATGAAATTTAACAGGGAACTTGGACATGAAAGAAGTAGAACTATGTTTGATTTAGTTGGACGTTTCGTCCCTTTATTGGGACTTCTTCAGCAA
>NW_014569699.1:51294-52940 GCF_001313835.1 Polistes canadensis | reverse complement strand
AAAAGGAGAAAAAAAAAACAAACACAATGGAAGTGCGCAAAGAATTAAAAAACAAAAAAAAAACAGTATGCGTGTTATATTATTATATGTAATTTGTGTGTGCTCTTTGTATGCTTTTTTTATACGTGTGCGTGTGAAAAAAAAAGAGAGAGAGACAGAGTAAAAAAAAGAAAGAAAGAAAGAAAGGAAAAGGAAGTGAACGTTTAAAAAAAGAAAAGAAAAAAAATAACAAAAGAACAAAGACAATTTTTAACTTCCGCTCAGCGCCTCGAACGCGAAAAATGATTTCATTTTTTATTATTATTATTATTATTATTATTATTATTATTATTATAAATTCGCATAAGTAATAACATTTTTTTTTCTCCCTTATCGCCATGTATTTTGCCAACGAAAGTGAATAATTATTAATAATTAATAATTATTATTATATTGCTTATTATTGTTATTATTATTATTATTATTATTATAAGGTTTACAAATAAGTTTTCGCCGTTTTTTATTAAAAATTAAGTATTTATTCTAGAAGAATGGTAATTTTAAGGTTATTTAAAATACTGTCAATCACTTGCAATGACTTTTTCCCATCTCTCAGGCAACATTCGRATCCCACGTCGGAAGAACTCCTTGTCTTTTGAGGCTATCCACGAATCAACCCAATTTTTGGTATCTTCATATGATTTGAACCGCTGCTTCGTACGGAACCCAATTTCCTTGTTTATTAATCATTCCTAATGATTTTAAACGATTTGAGACTGCTTGCTGAGTGACTTGTAATGGTACAGCAAGTTCTTTTTGTGTTTGAGATGAATCTTCCACCAATATTTCCTCCAATTCTGCATCCTCGTAAATTTTTGGCCTTCTACTGCGATCTTTGTCTTCTACGTCGAAATCACCGTTTTTTAAACTTTTGAAACCACTCACGACACGTTCTCTCACTCAAAGCAGTCTCACCATATGCTTCTACGAGCAATCTATGCGCTTTAGCAGCAGATTTCTTTATATTAAAGAAGTAAACTAATATTTCCCGCAAATGACGCTTATTTGGCTCAAATTTGGACACTTTCAACTAAAAAAAATTATATTTTACTAATATGAAATCAATAATATTAATAGGTTATGTTGTTCTTAAACGTCTAAACTAATTTTTAAGCAGGATATCATCTACGAAAGTTAACGGAAACTCCGCGCCGCGCTATATACATAAAAACGGCGGAAACTTATTTGTAAACCTATTATTATTATTATTATTATTATTATTATTATTATTATTAATATTATTAATCATTTATTTATATTCATTATCATCTATATTGTTGTCTTGCACACACGTTCCTATATATATACATATATATATTTTTTTTTTAATTATTATTAACAGATAATAAGAAAATAATAATTAAAAATATACAAATTCATCTTTAGCTTATCTCTTCGAAAACAGAATTACATGCAGACAATTTAATTTACACGCACACGGTTGATTTCATGCATAAAAAATATGTATAAAATTACAATATTGTGATTAACATTAACCACACCTGTACAAATATACTATACATTTAATCACTGACATGCATACACACACTTACGCGTATACAAATTAAAACGTTGAACAGATAGTATGGTTTTGAAAAAAAAAAAAA
>NW_014569699.1:48321-50494 GCF_001313835.1 Polistes canadensis | reverse complement strand
ATATATTATTTTTCGATCTTTCGTACATTCCAGAAAAGCGCTTATGTTTTATTTCACAATTGTTTATTATTATTATTTTATTTTATTTTTCCCCTTGTTTTTTTTTTATTTTTATTTTTTGTTTGATATATATCTTCCCCGTTATTTTATACGTATATACATATACACGCGTTTATTTTTTTTCCTACTTTTTCTTCTTCCTTATTTCTTCTTTTTTTTCTTTGTCAATTTGTAGTGAGAAAAAGTGAGATTGAGAGTGAGAGTTAGAGAAAAAGTGAGAGAGAGAGAGAGAGAGAGAGAGAATCTTGTATTCGATTATAGAGCAGATTGAAAAATGATAATAAAGTCTAGAAAGACAATAAACTTGCTCCCTGTCTCGTTATCTATTAGTTCTTTTTTCTTTTTTTTTTTATTCTATTTTTTTTTTGTCCATCTTAATTTTAATTATTATCATTATTTTTCCTCTAAGAGAGATACACGCTAATATTTTTTTTCATTATTCTTACATAAAATAAGAATTATCGACCCGTGAAAGATGATATTTCAAAAAAGAAAAAAAAAAAAAAAAGAAATATCACAATAGTTAGATGAAAATAAATTGAAAATAATTTCTATGGAGAGTCCTCTTGATACGACTCCTGAAATATAAGAACAAGAATTCTCAATCTATGGGGTTGTACACCAGTATCTTGAATTAAACCTATATGTTTATATTAAAATTATATTTTATAATAAATTGTATGTGTGTACATTTGTGCGTACGCATACAATTTTTCATTTTATTATTGGCCTTTTGCAATTGTTATGCTATATAAATTTTTTTGTTATATTTGTAATAAACATTTAAATGAAAAAAGTATTACATTACATTGTTTATAAATAATACGAACTTTTCCGGGTTAATCTAATAAAAAAATAATACACCAAATGTATATTTCTTTGACACAAAAGTGTTCAATTTGTAATATAAAAGGTTGAGAATTTTTGTCTTAAAGGGATCGTCAACAGGACACCTTTTTCTTACGATTTAATATTTTCTCACCAAAAAGAAGAAGAACAAGAAAAAGAAGAAAAAGAACAACGACTATAACAAGAATTAGAAGGCACCAAATCTCAAAGGGAAAATTTATTGTTCATTTTTTCCGCATACTAATCGAACGAATTTTCCACAGGTGTTCCGGGCCATGGTGGGACTCTCCGAACTTGGAATCAACCAACACAACTGATCCAACTTGTAAAACCTCTGGTGTTAATAAAAAAAAAAAAAAAAACCAATTATATTGTATCATCGTGAGACAATATGCAACCAAGTACTTCGACAAATAAATTCGGACTATACGAAAAATCATTGAAAAAAATAAACCACAACTACATAATTGGAAACATTTGTTTAAAAACATATTTCTTTTATAATATAACGATATATATATATATATTTTTCTTTTTTGAGTTTCAGAAGGGTCTTGCAGCGAAACGAACGAAGACGATTTTTTCCGAAGAAAAATTATCGATTATGGAAAAGAAAAAAAAAAGATTGCTATGTTGATTCTATAAAGGATAAAACTGAATCTAACAAAATTAAATGAGAACGTGAACGTTGTCCTGAAACGAATAACGTAAAACATTTTGAGACGAGGGGGAGGGGGAGGTGTTAACTTGATAAAAAAAAAATAAGCAAGAAAGCCACACCCCCCACCCCACCTTCCATCAAAAAAATAAATATCATTTTAACATAAGTGTGTTCGAAGAATAACTAATGATCATTTTTTAGTAAGGATACTATGTAATACGTAAATCACAAATTAGACAACCCTATAGAAGTAGAAACACGTACTATAAATATTAATAAATAATTCGTTATTGTATTATATATATTTGAAATTTTAAATAATAATTGTAAAAACTCGGAGACAATACTCGAGAGAGAGAGAGAGAGAAAATCATTCTAATCAATTCTCTCTCGAGTGTTTCTTCAAGTTCTCTCTTATGTTAGTTAAATATTAGAAAAAAATTAAATTTGGATCACGATCATTATTTAAAAAGTATATTATATATATATATAAAATTTTAATTTTGTAAGACCCATCCACACAATTTGACCCCTTACTCCCCTAGAGTACCATCACCAAACCTTTTAGAAAAAAAAAAAAAAAAAAAAAAAAAAAAAAAGAAA
>NW_014569699.1:34823-48266 GCF_001313835.1 Polistes canadensis | reverse complement strand
TATATATATAAAATTTTAATTTTGTAAGACCCATCCACACAATTTGACCCCTTACTCCCCTAGAGTACCATCACCAAACCTTTTAGAAAAAAAAAGAAAGAAAAAGAGAAAAAAAAAAAAAAACAAAAAAAATATACAAAAGAAAAGAAAAGAAACACCACGACTACCCAATATTTTAACAATATGCTCGTTGTTGCTAAAAGCTTGACAACTTTTTTTCGTATGTTTCATTTCCTTACAAAAATGTTCATTTTTCGTTTATTTTCTTGTGTCTTTTTTTCTTTTTTCTTTTTTTCTTTTTCTTTTTTCTTTTTTTTTTTAATCATCATCATTATTTTTATTATTATCGTTTCGTTATAATATTTTCATTTTGTTGGCATGGCTCGCGCCACTTTTTGTTTAAAGAAGCCCCTTCAACCAGCCAAACACCCACCCACCCATCCAGCCTTGTTCAAAGCAAATCAAAAAGCACAAAAAAAAAAGAAAAGAAAAAAACTACAAAAGAAAAAAGAAAGAAATAAAGAAAAAAGAAAAAAAATTGGTTTCGTACAATTGCATAGACTGAAAAAAGTGTGGATGATTAAAATTGAACGATTGAAAAACGACGATTATTAATATCGGTTCGTTCGAACCTTTTGTTTGTTACATTTTCAGGATTCTTTGCTGGGCTTGGTTGGAGTAACGAAAGTATTGGAAACAATCGTCGTGTATCTTCGAGAAATAACAACGTGGATGGGAACGTGCCAGGACCGTTGACACCCCAACGACGTGCTAGGCTACATTGTCCTGGACGACATCATCAAGGAAGGAACAACAATAATCGTTCATTGGGTAATAGCATAACAACAACTTCGGGACACGATCGTCGCCATAATTGCGGTAGATGTGGCAAAAGTTATAAAAATGCTTATATACTTAAAAGACACATATTGTACGAATGCGGCAAAGCACCCTCATTCAGTTGTCCCCATTGCGCGTTCAGCTCGAAATACGAAAGAAATTTAAAAGCCCATATAAATCATCGTCACGTAGACGTCCAATCATCGCAATCGGCTACCGCCCTCAATCAAAGGGCCTGAAGAAGAAAACGTCTGGTTTTTCCTTCGGTTTTTCGCTCTCCGCTCCTTTAAAAAAACAATCCTTTCCTTCCCATCCTAAAAACGTCAAAACTGAAGTGTTTTTTACCGACTGGGATTCATTTATTTCTTTTTTTTTGCTTTGATTTTATGTAGTTTTTTAGGCTGAGAGAGATGTTTATCCGATATTGAAATTCAATCCTCCCCCATTATTGTGATTTTTACAAGATATGTTATATAATACTTCTTTGCTTTTTTCTATTTCTTTCTTTCTTTCCGTAATTTTTACTTCGTTAAAGTTGATTTTTTTTTTATCGTATTCTTATGGTTTCTAGTCTTTTTGGTGAGTGATATAGGGAAATTTATATCGTTTCGTATATTTTGTTTTTCTTTTAATATTTTCTATTTATTTATACGCGGTGCTGAGAATTTGTGCAAAAGCAATCGTAAGATTATAATATAAAATCGGTTTTGTTTTCTTTTATTATTTTTTTTCTTCTTTTGTTATTTTTATATATTCTTCCCCTAAAGAGAGAAAAGAATCTTGTTAGGAATATATATATATTTAATCTATTATTTTTTTTTTCTAACCCCTAACTAGTCTTCCCTCGTTTCGTTATTTAACGAACTATTACCAAATAAATGATATACACGTATAAATACAGGTAAACGAAAAATTAATGAAATGATTATACAAATTAATTATCCCCATAGTCGAGATCTTTTGAATTATCTTTTTTTTTTATCTATTCGCAAGAACGAAACAAAGAAAACAAATGGTTTATTTAAAATATCTCGATAAATGGTAATTAATTTTTATTGTTGAAATCCATTAGAAATTTTTGGTTATATTTATTTCCTGTATATATATATTAATCAAACGTACGTAACACACTCTTCCGATTAGAATAATTATCTTATATAAGTTAGATACATATAATATTATTTATCGATTTTCCATTAACATTCTTTTATCCTCGAGTTTTAAACAAAACGAAAAGAAAAAAAAAAAAAAAAAAAAGAAAATATATTTACAAGTAATAATATATAATAATATAATGAAATTAAATGAAATCTCGTTGTGCCATACGACGAAGTCGTTTTATCGATAATAGGACGTTTCAAACGGGTGTAGCCGTAGTGATGTATCTCTGTGTATATTAAAATATATTTAATAAAAAAAAAAATATATATATATATACATATAAATGAAAAATGACAAAAAAAGAGAAGCAAGAAAAGTATTACCAATATCGCAAAAAATTACGAACCCCCGTATCATCACGCGGTTTCAGTGGTGATAAGTAAAAATGGGGAAAGAAATTTAAAAAAGAAGAAAAAAAGATAAGTAAAGTAAAAAAGAAAGAATAAAAGAAAGAAAGAAAAATAATAAATATAATATAAGTAATTTTCAAGTAGTATATACTCTCTATATTGTGACAATATTAAATATATATATATATATAATTGAAATTGCAATTATATGCAATTTATTATTCGCTTAGCGATTTTTGCTTCGTAATACGTTATTTAATCGTATATAGCATACAAATACACTCATACATATGTACACTTACGAACACAAACACACATACACATATACACACAAATTTATTTAAATATAATAATAAACATTGTGAGATATTAAAAAAAAAGACAAAAGAAAATAAAAATCACTGTGTCGATACATACGTAAAAAAAGAAAGAGAAAAAATGAATAAAATGGGGGAACGAAAGAATGTAAAAAAAAATACGAAGGAAAAAGTTGGGGAAAAATAACTCGACCCCATAAACCCGATAAATGACGAATCAAAATCGAAAATTAATGGGAAAGAAAAAAAAGGAAAAAAAGAAAAAAAAGAAAGAAAAAGGAAAAAAAAAAGAAGAAGAAGAAGAATTTAAGGATCCAGCCATATTGAAAAAAAAAGTGGCGATAATAACTTTTTAAATTAGCCGTTGTTGTTGGATTTATTTAAAACGCGATATTTAGAAACGATTAGGGGGATTGTAAGCGATAAATATATATAACATAACTATTATTATCGCATTGTTAAATATTTTAATAGATTTTTGAATTAGAATAACTCGAGAGCGGTGGAGAAGAAGAGGGGATAGGAGGAGATGCGAAAGTTTTTCTTTTTTTTTTTTTTTTCGTTTCATTATAACATGTTCGATTCGTTTCATTCGTATATTAATTAAAATTTAGTCAAGATATTTATTAAATTTATGCGTGGGTAAAAAAGGGAAGGAAGAAAAAATTGATTTTTAAAAAAAAAAAAAAAAAAAGGAAAAAAAAAAGAAAACTCGTTCGATTGCATTTAATTTTGGAATTAATTTTGTCGATGTATTTTATTGTTTTATTTTTTTGCGGATAGAACAAAAAAAAAATGGCTAAATCTCCTCCCCTCCATCCCGAGAATTTGTTTCGTATCCGGAACAACGTAATATGGGATAGATAGAAAAATTTTAACGAGTTCCGATTATTTTTCTACTAATTGTAAATGACTTTAACGATAAGTGCGCGATGATCTCACGTAAAAAAAAAAAAAAAAGGAAAAGAAACAAAACGAACGAAAGAAAGATGAACGATAATAAAATGCATAATGGGATCGTTGTTTAAAACAAAAACAAAAACAAAAAAAAGGAAAAAAAAAGAAACAATAAAAAAAAGGCGAATTCGTCTCGTAATTTCAATTCGAAGCAACGAATCCGAACGAATCCTGTTTCCAAATATTACGCGATTAATATTACCTTGACATTATTATACATATATATATATACATTTCCCCCCCCCACTTTAGCTCTCTAGCAAAACCGTAAATTTAAGAAATACTCTCGTAATTAAGAAAAAGAAAAAAAAATGGAACAAAATTCGAGATGTGAAAGAAAAAAGAGAAAATAAATAAATAAAAAAAAAACAAAAAAAGATACAAATACAATGGAAACTAATAAAAAATGAATCTAAAATGGAAACCCAATGACACGTCACGAATAATTCAAAAATGCAAACGCTATATAAATAAAACAAGAAAAATATCTAGTCATAGGAAATAAATGTAAAAAAACAAAAGGATTACGCGATCAGAACAGAAAATAGGATAATATTAACAGGAAATAAAATAAAAATTTACACAACAAATAGATCTAAGAATAATGAAAAGAAAAGAAGAAGGAGAAAAAAAAATACATAGAAAAAAAAAATTAAAAAATATAATATCTTTTTAATTATTATTATTATTATTATTATTATATTTTGTTCGAATAAAAATATTTCGTGAGAGACGATGAAATTTAATGAACAAAAGAAATTAGCTGTGAATAATAAAAAAATAGCTTTCGCGTATTATTGTTTAATTTATAATTATTAACAATTAATAACGTGTAGAATCGTCTAGTCTTGATAGCTGGCCTAAGCCGGCCACGATTTATTATTATAAACGTAGTTTATTGAAAATAGAGAATAACTATATTTGAATCAAAAGATTTCATATATATATATATAAATAAATAAATAATATAAATGTATACATAATACATATACATACTTATCTTATATAACGCATTAATATAACAAAAAAAGAAATGGACAAGAAAATCGTAAATCGTACGCCAATGGTGTTGTTATAAAAGAAAAGAGTAAATAAATAAATAAATAAATGAATATTCTCATATAATTGTGACAGTGAGTACTGTCAAAAATGATATGGTTAAAATTTATTTGCTATAATTTATTTCAATCAAATTAATTATTCTAATTCTGTATGACTCAGTTCTCTCTGTCATAATTATTGGCAGGTAAATAAAAAAAGGAGAATAAAGAAAAATAAATAAATAAAAATTGAAAAACAAAGAAAAAGATAAAAGGGAAAAAAAAATAAAAGAAGAAGTGAAAATAAAATAAGAGAAATATGGATAATAATTTATTAATTATTTAATTAATAACGTGTGTGTCTTTCCAAAGCTTGGCCGAGAGTGAAGATATAATTTAATAATAATAATAATAATAATAATAATAATCATAATAATAATATAAATCAAAATAAATGGAACAAATATAAATGCAAGCTTTGAAAGAAAAAGAATTTTCTTTTAAACGAAGAGAAAAAAAGCGTAAAAATTAAAAATTAAAAAATACACACGCATAATACGATAAACATTAATTTGTTAAACTTAATCTCAACGTTAAAATAATAAAGATATGATATCAATCGAAGGGAATAATTAGTGAGAGAGAAATGAAAGAGAAAAATTTGAGACCCATTGTATACACACATATATACATATAAATATGTATATACATGTATATATACATATACTCGCTTATATAATATTCCACATTAATAAATTAAATATTAATTTTTCTCGAGAGCCCAACGAATAATTTCGAGACATTGTACTCGATCAAGGACCAAAGATAAAGATAAAAGATAAAAATGAAGATGATGAGGACTCGTATTTAAAAGAAAAAAAAAACAAAAACAAAAAATAAGAATAAAGTGAAATAAAATAAAAGAGAAAGAGATCAAAAGATAAAGCAAAAGAAAGAAAAAAAAGGGGGGGAAAAAAATAAAAAAAAACGCATTAAACAAATAATACAATAATGAATAAAATTAAAAGAGCAAATTTTTATTCTTGTCACTTGGAAGAAAATGAACACACACATACATTACAGATGATACGTATTTAATGTATTAACACACGTATTTCCTCTCGGCCGATAATAAATCAGCAAATGAAAAGAAAAAAAAAAAAAAGAAGAAAAAAGAAAAAAATGAAAAAATATAGAAAAGGGTGAATCGAAGACAACAACAACAACAACAACAAAAATAACGAACTAGCTCGTTATAGATGCGTCGTAAAATAAATTAAAAAGAAAATAAGATAAGACGCAAACCTAATGCAATAATTTTTGTTCTAGCTTGCTACGTCTAGATAAAAAATATTCAACAAAAATACTCTCGTATTTTCTAAAACATACAAACATACACACAAATACACGCCCTTGCTTCTTACCTTTCTCTCTCTATCTATCTATCTATCTATCTATCTATCTATCTATCTATTTATCTATCTCTTTCTTATTCTAGTATTTTTTAAATATTTATCTTTCTAAATTTATTTCTCTCTTTCTTGCACTAACTCTTTCTCTCTCTCTCTCTCTCTTTCTCTCTCTTTTTCTATCTTTCTTTAGTTTAACAAAAATATTGATATTATTTTTAAGAAATATATCTTTATTTTTGTTTAATGTATTACAAGTCTGATATAGCAAAACGTTTATTTTTCTAATTTTAATTAGAATAGCATGGCAATGATTTTTTCGAATTTTATACTTTTTTAATTTTTAATTTTTTTTTTCTTCGTTTTTGTTAGTTTTTTTTTTGTTTTTTTGTTAAAAAAACATTCGTTCGGATGGAAGAACGAACTCGCGTTGCCAATGAAATAATTATTATCAAATAATCATACGCGTTATATTAAATTTTTCTTTGAATTAGAAAAATTCATAGAATTAATATATATAAACGAGATAAGAGATTTACTTTGTAATAATAAAAGTGTGAACACAATTATTGAAATCGATAATTTCGAATATCATTTTCTCTCACTTTCATTCACTCTCTCTCTCTCTCTCTCTCACTCTCTCTCGCTCTCTCTCTTTCTCTCTCTCCCTCTCTCTCTTTCTCTTTCTCTCTGTTTCTCTCTATCTGTCTCTCTCTTCTTCTCCCTAAATACGTGATAAGTGTTTTTCTTCTAAAATAAAAAAAAGAAAAAAGATTTGTTTGTTTTCTTTTGCAAAAATTCCGCGACGTTAAAATGTTAAACTTGTGAACAGTGCCAAAGAGAGATAGACGACGAACAATATTTTTCGTGTCTTTTTTTTTTATTATTATTATTATTAAATGTAAGAGTATCGCGGTGTCTCCGAATGTGCCTAAAAAAAAAAAAAAAAATAATAAAATAAAATAAAATAAGAAAAACAAGAGAAGTATATAGAAATAACAAGAAGAACAAACAACACACGACAAATAAAAAATGATCGCGCGAAATTTAATAATGCGAAAATATGAAAAGAATTAAGGAAAAGGCGTGTTCGATATGAAATTAAAAGAAAACAAAAAATGGTGTCGCACGTTAGATTTTTGATTTTTTTTTGTTTTAATTCTTCCTTGTGATAAAAATAATTTTTTATACTTTCCCAATGTGATTATTTCTCCTGATATCATATAAATAAATAATTAAATAAATAAACGATCGTGTATATACATATATTAGCGTGCGTTTTTAAATTACACGTCAACGTTGGTATCAAACACGTTAAAGTTTGAAACCGAAAAACAAAAATAAAAGAAACAGGTCTTCCAAATAAATCTCAAGCCAAACATTATTAATTTTTTTTTCGTCCCCCCATTAATAAAACTGAGGAGAAATAGAGGAGTAGGGTTGTTAGGAATCTACGGGGTTGGAAGGGGGAGAGGGATGGGGGAAGGTTTGAGGGAGATTGAAAAAGAGTCGAGAGTGTTCATTGGAACGGGATTTTGTTGTTTAAAAAAAAAAAACAACAAAAAGAGAGAAGAAATGAAGTAATTGTTTAACCGTTATATATTATTATCATTATAATCAAAAATAAATGAACAAGAAGATAAAGTATTTTCATTGAAATTTAAAACTGAAAAAAAAAAAAAAGAAAAAACGAACAAATTTGATTAATTTGCGCGTAAAAAAAATTCACTAACAAGGAACATTAAGACTGAGTAAGAAAAAGAAATTGCGAGAAGTGTGTGAGAGAGAGATATTAATAATTAATTAATTACGATATGTATGCGTATTTACGTGTTAATTATCATCGACAGATATTTTTGTGCCAATATTACACATTATTCGTTATTTTTATGATTATTATTATTATCTCATTATTATTATTATTATTATTATTATTATTAATAAAATAACTATGTAATTTAAGTGTAATTAGAATGCAATACTCGAGTGCATCGAGCACGAGATGCCTATAGTTGTTTAATAAACAGATAATACCAAATAAAATTTACGAACGTACACGAGTGAGTATATATGCGAACGAATTGACAAATTTTGAGCCGAAGGTAAAAACAAAAAATTTGTTTGATTCACTATTAACTTTTTTATTTTAAACATTTTCAAAAAGAAGAAAAAATAAAAAGAATTTTCTTTTCTATGATAAAAAATGCTCGAAATTATTCAATCCGATCGTTAATATATACTCGTGTGTGTACGCGAATAAATATATATTATATAATACATATTAATTATACATAGAAAAAAAAAAAAAAAAAAAAAAAAAAAAATACACGCACGTGCATACATACGTTGATATATATGTGTGTGTGTGTGTTTAATAATACTTGAACGAATGAGGAAAGAGTGCGTACTGATTATTATGAGATAAAACGAATGACATGTTATGAGAATGATTTAATTATATGATTTATAAAAACAAGAAGAAAAAAATCGGCTTTATTTTCTTGCATACACAATTTGTATAAAGAATTTAATATTTTTAATTTCTGCTTACATTATCGTAACTTTTACCATTAGATCATTCTCATAATCACCGACTCACGTATATATATATATATATACCATGTGTAGAAATTAAAAATTAATTATTAAGCGAGTTAATTTCTATTTTTTCTTTTTTTTTCAAAATTTCGAATTTTTGAAAAGAAAGAGAGAGAGAGAAAAAAAAAGAATAGAAAATCGAACGGAGAACGAGAAAGATTAGGAGCAAAGATGAAAAATAAAAAAAGAAAATTAAAAAAAAGAAAAAAAAAAGTAAAAATATATATATATAATGTACGAAAAGAATGAAAAATACCTCTAGCATTTAAGGAGATCGATGATAATAATTAGCCAGTAAGAATGCGTTCACATTGTAGAGAGAAACAGCCAAAAGAAAAAAAAAAAGAAAAAAAATATATATATACATACATAATATACATGTATAATATATTAATACATATACATATATCTAATTCTATTATTTTTTTTTTTTTGTTATATTCCTTAGTTTCGTTGCGTTTTACGATAAAACAAATAACAAAATTCAAGATAAAAAATAATTTGTAAATGCGATAATGCGATGATTACAAGAGAGAGAGAGAGAGAGAAAGAGAGAGAGAGAGAGAGAGAGAGAGAGAGAGAGAGAGAGAGAAAGAAATATAAAATATATAATATATCATAATTAAAGAAGAAAATAATAAACATTGGTATGGAAGGATAAGAGGATATTGAATTAATTGAAATAATAAAAAATTAAATATTAATTACACACACAGAATGATATTAAAATAAAAAGATAAAAAGAAGGAGAAGAAGAAGAAGAAGAGGAAAATATAATTGCGATTGGAATGAGAACGCATTGCGCCTGCCTCGTGTTAAATTATGTATACAAAAAAAAACACGTATTATAAAATATTAACTTACGTTTCAAACAAATAATTATTATGCGAGTTCGAGATTATGTGATTGCTATTATTCCCCATTAACTCTCTCTATGTGTATTCACTGATAAGGCCATATTGTGTTTAGCCGAGGATAACTCGAGATATAATATATATAAAATATATATATATATATTATATAAATAAATAAAGAATTCAATTTAATTATTCAAATAATTTCACACACACGGTTAAAATTATTTTCTTCTATTGTCGTTTAACGAATATTCTCTAATTGAGAATAAATTTCTTAAAAGAAATTATAAAAAAAAGAAAAGAAAAGAAAAGAAATTAATATTAATACAACAACGATAATCATTATTTTCTCCCACAATCCTGTTTTTAATTTCTTTTACCATCCCTCTTTGTATGATATTTATTTATTTGATTTGTGATTTTTGTTTTATTTCGATAATATTAATTATTATTGATTTCTATATTAATTGTTCATTTCTTTCTTTTTTATTTCAGGAATAAAGAAGCTGACCGACGCGTTCTACGTGAATTTCGTTTCGTTTGTTTGTTTTTTTTTAAATTTTATTTCTTTTTCTTTTTCTTTTTATGTAAATATATAAATATAACTCACAAACGTTTGTTTCCATTTTTAGGTATCCCCTACTAAGAACATTATGATGGTCGTCGTTTATCAAAGAAAAACTTCAACAAATGGAACGCGAAGATCATTCAATAATAGTAATCGAATTATACAACGGACTGATGACAGATGACGACGCGATTAATTCGAAATGGGAAAATATTTATATCACATATTTAAAAATTGGTATATATATATTCAATTGGAAATTTGGTTGCTTTTTTTTTTTTTTTATTAAGGAAAAAAAAAAAAAAGAAAAAACAAAATTATATTCATCGACGTGTCTCGATGTTATTCAATTGAATTATTGTTTATTATCTCTGTGTTTATAATCCTTCGAACAATGTTCACAATCTCCGTTCCGAAATTATTTTTCATTACGTATAAATTGTAAAATATTACTAGGCGTAAATATCGCTAAGTACGTTGACCCACCAAAAACAAACATTTCACGAAAAGTATAAACTAATGAATTTTCATCGATCATTACAAATTATTTTGGCTATATATGGTATATTTGAATAATTCATTTAAATTAATCGATTAAATACTAACTTACAACGTGTCTAAAATCGTCCCACCCCACCGTGATAATACCCCCTCCCTCCCTCCCTTTGACAAAACGAAGGGCAAAATAAATTACACGCACACGCTCCCGCATCCCACCAACAAACAAACAAACAAATGAAAATCGATGATACTTGCAAAATTAATCTCTTGCTTTCTCTATTTTCGGGTATTTGTTTGTATTTTCATTTTTTTTCTTTTTCTTTTTTTTTTTTCAATCCTTTTTTTTCATCCCTTTTTTTCCTCGAATTATTTTTTTTTTTTTCAGATCTTTTTTCGTGGACCATGGCGAATGAAGATCGGCCTTCGATCATCAATGGAGAGGAATCTATGCGTTACGGCTGCATATGCGGAAAAACTTATAAACAAAAAGCGTCACTTTCGAAACATCAACGTTTCGTTTGCGGCAAAAGCAGTAACGATAAGAATTTTCTTTGCCCGTATTGTTACAAATCATTTCGTTATCGCGATTATTTGAAACGACATATATCGAGTTTTTGCAAGGTAGTTAGAAAATTGCACGCCGGTATAGAAATTAAAACCGTTCGAAATAAAAGGAATGTTAATAGATTGACGAAATTTAGAAAGAATTGCAAGAGATCATTTGATCAACCGTAAATAATTGCCGAACAATTTCATTGTAATATCATTCTTCCTTCGTTGAAAATATTCCGAGAAAGTTTGTTTTTATTTCATAAGATAACGTTAAATTTTACAACGACAACAACAAAAATCTTATAATTTCATTTTAAGATTACAAAATAGTATTTACGTTTAATATGATTAATTATAACAATAATTATTTTCTTTTTTTTTGTTTATAGTTAAATCACTTTATTATTATTTTCTACCTTATTATTATGGACTATTTATCTTTGTGTAGTGGAATAGAGGATATATGTTATTTTTATTTTCTAATTACTTATAAAACACATATTTTTATTTTCTATTAGTATTAAATAGAGAGTCAACACGTTTATTTTTACGTTTATATTAAATTAATTTTAATGTAAGACAAAATATATTATACCTATGATTATAAATAAATGCAACTACTAATATTATTATTATTTATTTTTTTCTTTCAATTATTACGATAGTGAACTTCTTCCAAAGAAAAAGAAACAAAAGAAAAAAAATGTCTAATCTATCCAAAAATCTATTTCCCCCGATTCCCCTCCACCACCCCTCACCCATCCTTCATTATTCGTTGTTTTTGTTTTTTTTTTTTCGAAATTGTTTATGAGAAGAAATTAATCGGCACGGGTGCGTGTGAAGAATAAAAATGATTCGATGGGAAGGTAATTATAATCTTTCACATAATTTCGTTCGTTTTTACAGAAAATTTGGTTAAAATTAATAATTTAACACGTTCTCGGGGTTATATAACTGACACGTTTTTTTTATTATTATTTTCAGATATTCAAAGAGAAAGGAGAAAGAAAAAAAGAGACAAGCAATTTGAGAAGCAGCCGGAAAATGTTCAATGCGAGATGAAAAAATAAACCGAATGAACATAAATTAGGAGGAAAACAAAAATATACTAGGTGTACCAAGGTTTATATCGTTCAAACTAATTAGATCATATTTTACGAATGGAAATAAGAGAAAAGTGTTATTCACACCTGTGTCACACACTTATTTCAATTTTTATTTTTATTTATAACTTAATTAAATATAAATCAAACTTCTGATAACATTTTTTTTCTTTTGATTTCTACTCGTAGAATATGCCTTTACAGTTTGATTTGTAAACCTCAGGACACAACCTTTACATATCTGTACGCACATTTACGTTAAAAATATTATCTGAGATAAGTGTAATCAATATTATTAATAGATATATATATTTTTATATTATCAATAAATATAGGTTGTGGTGTGTTCAAGCGGAAATAGAAAAAAAAACGAAAGACAATTAAAATAGAACAACAAAAATTACTATATTTTCTTTCATCTTGTGATGTTTTTCCCCCAAGATTAAAAGATGGTTCTTCGACACGTTGGATAAAAAATGTCACATCTGAGAAGAAATTACTATACCTTCTATGGACCACTTCAAAAATGAACAAAATAATTCATTATATTTACAGGTAAGATCATTTAAATATGATTGATATATTAATTCAACACTAACATTAATACTTATTCACTTACAAACATATACACGTTATTTAAAAATTAATATTAAATAATAAGATAGGAAGAAAAAAAAAAACAATTTTTGAATGAAAACTTTCATTGCAAGGAAAGATAGAATATATATTTTTTTGATTAAAAAATTATTAAATAATAATAAGATCGACGTTTTTTTTATTTTTTATGTCTTTATGACTCTCTCTCTCTCTCTCTCTCTCTCTTTTTTTTCTTTCTCTTTCTCTTTGTTTTCAATTAATTAATTTTTCCTGTATCCTTTGTTTCTTCTTTTACAGAAAATTCATCAAAGAAGATCTCTCGAACGCGAAACATTAAAGTTCTGGTGGTAAAGTTTTCAACTTTCTGAAGATTTCTTACAAAGCACAGAAGATTTTTTACAATGGAACAATTCTTCCTAACGATGAAAATGTTACAGGTTTTCAAAATTCAACGTTTCGAAGAAATAAAAAAGAACAAAAAAGAAAAACGGAGACACACACACACACACAACACACACAAATAAAATGAATTCTAATATTCGACGTTGCTTAGTATTTTCTTCTATGTACAATATATCGATATAAAATTGAAA
>NW_014569699.1:30276-33558 GCF_001313835.1 Polistes canadensis | reverse complement strand
AAAAAAAAAAAAAAGAAATCGCCTAAGGAAGATATTCCGTTCCAAGAAATAACCATAAAATTTCATGATCTAACTTGCAGGAAGTTCAAGGTCGAGATTGTGGTCCCCACGTCGAAACGACTTGCCGAAACCGTTCGTATGCCATAAGTGTAACAAAAAGTATACCGTCAACGGGAGCCTGAAACGTCATCTTGAAGACGAATGTGGAAAAGAACCAAAACATATGTGCCCGATCTGCTACAAGCGTAGCCATCAGAAAGCTAACATTAAGCGTCACTTGAAAACAAAACACAGAGATATTTTATTTTTCAATCAGTAATCTAATAAACAAAAACAGAAACAAACAAGTAAAAAGGGAAAAAGTAACGAGCCTAATTTCCTAATCGGCTAAAAAATGATTAAATACGCGCGCGGGTTACACAAATTAATTAAATAAATAAATAATTCCATAAATTTTCGAATTATTTGTGATTGCTATATCGATAGGATTGCTAGCTAGTTAGAAAAATATGAAAGAAAAAATAATAATGATAATATAAATAATTATTAAATCGTTGTGTGCCATAACGTTATGGCAAAACGGAAAAAAGAAAAATATTATTCAGAGTATGATGATGATGATGATGATGATGATGATGATGATGATTATGATAATAGTAATATTTTCTTTCCTCAAGATTTAAATCGCGTTATTAATTTGAATGAAATATTTTAATAATAGTGTAATAATAATAATAATAATAATAGTGTTAAGGTAAAATTAAAGATACAAAAAAAACAGGTTAGGGTATAGAAATTTAGAGTCAAGTTTGTTGGAAAGAGGAAAAATGGGGGAGAAGAAGGAGGGGGGAGAGGATTTTGGGTAAAGGGTAACACACACAGGGATAATTTTATATTATTAATAATAATTTTATATTAAGGGAAAGACCAACAAAAAAAAAAAACAGAAAATAAAATAAAATAAATGAATCAAAAGCAAGGAGAGATTAGAGACAAATTTTTGCTAATACTTTTTTTTCTTCGGCCTGAAACGAAAAGAAAAAGGTGAAAAATATAAAAGGGAAAATATACATATATATATTATACAAATAAATATACGTTTCTATATATTGTAATACGTAAATGTTAATTATCGTTTATTAGTTTTCTTGTATTTTTTTTTTTTTTTCTTTTTTCTTAGATCAATTGTTGTTGAACTTCGACGTTTGTTATTGCAAATTTTTATCATCTTCGAGAAAAGAAAGAAATATTGAGGAAAGAAAATTCGACGCCTTTGATTTTTTTTCTCGCGCGCGATGACAAATGTAATTTTTTAGAAAATTTGTAATAATTTATACAAAAATAAAAAGAAAAAAGAAAAAAAAAAAAGATAAATAAAGAGAGAGAGAAACAAATTATCAGTTGGCGAAATTTTGTTTTTTTTTTTCAAAAAAAAAATATAAAACGAATAAATGAATATAAATATATCTGTGATCGTTAATAATCGTTTAAAATATTTTTTTTACGATATGATCATCGTCGTTGTTGTTGTTGTTGTTACAATTTTAATCTTATTAAAAAAGAATAAAAAAATTTTCGAGGATCGAAATGGGGAAAGAAAGAAAAACTAAAAAAAAAAAGATCAAAATTTACATTGTTTCGGTTCTATTTTGTTGTTGGGTAATTTTAATCGTTTGCAATGATTGGTATTTTTTTTTCTCTCTAATTTTAACCAATTTGTTATAGAATATAAAATGAATGAATAAAAAGAAAAAGAAGAAGAAGAAGAAGAAAAAAAGAAAAAGAAAAAAGAGAGAAAAAGAAAAAAAAAAGAAAAGAAAAGGAAAGAAAAATCTTTTTCTTTTTATTTTTTTTTTTCGTCTTCTTTAAACTCGTCCAATTAAAACTCGTCCATAAGATTCAAATTTCAAATAGAGACAAAATTATGATGAAAGATTAGGTTGTACGAAAAAAAAAAAAAAACTACGAGGAGAAGATTATTTAATAGCGATTGATTGAAAAAAAAAAAGAAAAAAAAGAAATAAGAAATTTCTACTTGTCGTGAAAATATACAACACGTATAATCACACACACACACACAAACCCAAATTATTACGGGCAATATTAAAAATTAATAAATAATGAATGTAACACGCATCATAAACATGAATATACATATTCACATACACTTACACGCACCCTAGGATGACATATGTAATATGATAAAATGTTACAGAATTTATGTAATATTTTGTAATGATCTGTATGTAACCGTTCTCAAAGCATTTTTTTTCTGTTTTAATCTTAATTTAAGTAATTAAAATAATATGCGATGGAAAGTAAATGCAATAAAACAACCACGTAAACAAACAATCAAACAAATATACATATATTTATTATACGTAATAATTACTAATTATTAGACTCAATTTACGGGGGATACGAATCATTCTCGTTTTATTTAAAAATAAGTCTTAATGGGTAATCTCTTACAATAAAAATAAAATCATTAACAATATTTTTATTCGACTGTTTCACAAATGAAAAGAAAAAAAAAAATAGAGGAAAAAAAAACAAATCAATGTATATGCATATAGATATACATATGTATTATATTTAATCATAGAATATTAAATTTTTAATCATTTAGAATATTTCTCTTTCTCTCTCTCTCTCTCTCTCTCTCTCTCTCTCTCTCTCTCTCTCTCTATAAATAAATATATATATATATATATGTATATGTTATCGTTACAAAAACGTGAAATTTATTAATCAATAAAATAACCAGTTAAAACCACAATATAACTTATACAGGCCTGTTAAGATATCAAAAAGAAGACAAAATTACGTATTTAAATTAATAGTTAAAAATAATAATAATAATAATAATAATAGAAAAATATAATAGAAAAAAATGTAATAGAAAAGGGCGCAGCAAGCATTGAAGACAAATTTAATTTCAATTTCGTACATTAACACTACTCGCCTACTTGTTACTTCGTATTTAACTTAATTATTTTTTTACAAAAAAAATAAAGGTGAAAAGAAACAAATAAACTAATTTAAGTACAGTTATTACGTGCAAGACCACCCGGGTGATTTTTTTTTTTCATCAGTTAACTGAATTATACGTTTTAGCGGTAACATATATATATACATCTTACATGGATATATTTTTAAACAATTTCTATTTTTTTTTTTTATATTCTTCTTATTTTTTTTTTTATCTTTCTCTCTTTCTCTTTCTCTTTCTCTCTTTTTTCTTTCTCTCTTTCGTCGAATGAGAATCTTGTACGAGAGATA
>NW_014569699.1:21984-28947 GCF_001313835.1 Polistes canadensis | reverse complement strand
TTTAATCTCTTTCAAAAATTAATAAGAAATAATCGATAATGAAGTATAAATCTAAAAAAAAAAAACAAAAAAAATAAAATATAAAATTCTACGATATACAACAAATTCGCCATATTTTCCATTATATTTTTCCCAAAAAAGTGATATATATATATAACATACGTTAGAAAAGATAGAAGAAAAAATAATAAAGATACGAACTGCTGGCATATATATATATATATAAGAAATATGTAAAAAGTTTCAACACAATAACAAGAAAATTTAATTGCAAGGGAAACAGTGGGCGCGTGGCCAACCTCTTGTAAGACAACAATCAACAAGAACAAAATATCACACGCGAATTCATGTATACAAAAAAAAATATTCACGTTCGTTTGTTCAATCATTTTTTTTATCCTAAACTATTATTAATAATATTAATATTAATACTAATAATAATAATAATAATAATATGATATACTGATAATTACGAACTTGATAAAAAAAAAAGATCTGGAAAAGGAAGGAAAAAAAAAAGGGAAAAAAAAGAAAAATAGGAACAAACAAAAACAATGCGATCGTTTGTTTATTTCCTTACCCCTCCACCCTTTCCCCCGCATCGCGATCAATTTTATTTGTAATTTTTATTATTATTATTGTTGTTATTATTATTATTATTATTATTATTATTATTTTTCTTTTTTTCTTTCTTTCCTTTTTTTTTTCAGCACACGAAAAAAATTGAAAATCCGATGATTATTACGATGGGTGACTTCGATGAAGAAAAATTGATTAACGAAGAATGAAAGTTTGAAGAAGAAGAAAGAAAGAAAAGAAAGAAAAAGAAACAAAACTGCAAGATATTTCGAATAATTTCCAATTATCATTTATTAATCTGCCATTTTTTTTTCTTGTTTCTCGTCCTGTTTTTTTTTGTTCTCTCTGTTTTTCTGTTCACAGATATAATATCATGAAATTCTAGAGGAGCTAGGATTATTGGGAAAAAAACCGTGATGATATTATATTATATTTGATGGTACCGCATGCGGTAAGGAAGAATACAAAGGATAGGATGCAGTCATTGATCAGTCAGTATCGTATACAAAAAAAATCCCTGTAAATCGAATTATTTTCTACCATGGATGGTTGTGCATGTGGCTCTTGCTGTTGTAAAAATTAATAAAAAAAAAAAAAAAAAAAAAAAATAAAAGATAAGCTCTTGCGTTTAAATCTAACTTATAAATCTAACTCTCATTGTATTGTACATTATAAACAAAAAACGCAACTCTCTCTACCACGTTTAAAATATTTTATTTAATATTTAATTTATATTATATAAAAAAAAAATACACACGCGAACACAAGAAAATGTTTCAAGAAGAATTGTAGAACTGTATACAAAGAAAGAAAATTCACGCACACACACACATTCACATTCGAAGAAAGAAAGAGATAAAAAAAAAAAGTATAAGTACAAGAGTAAATAAGATTTCTTTTTATTCGAAAAAATAAAAAAAGAAAAAAAGGGTATAAAAGAATAGAATTCGAGACAAAAGGACACGAAAATTATGCACCTATCGACGAATAATAATAATTAATCAGTTGTTTCTCTCGTCCAGAAATAAAATTCTCAATAAGAAGGTATCAAATGGGAATTTGGACATAAAAAAAAAGAAGTAGTACTTAATTTTATTAAGTTGGACGTTTCATCCCTTTATTGGGACTTCTTCAGCAACTTAATCTTTACAGTTCAAAAATTTGTATTATTAAACATTGTGTTTCGAATATTATAATAAAAATAAAAATGTATGTCTACTTAAAGAAAAAAGACGCTTAACTGTAAATATTCAGTTGCTGAAGAAGTCCCCAATAAAGGGAAGAAACGTCCAACTTAATAAAATTAAGTTCTACTTCTTTTTTTTTGATGTCCAAATTCTCTTTGATACCTTCTTATTAATAATTATTAATTTCGAATGAAATCTAGCGAGCAGTTATTACCACCATTACACTACGTTATTTTGTCCTATTCTTTTTTTTGCTTATGTTTTTCAGTTACCTCGGAAAAAATTTGGGTCTGCGTGCAGTGTGGGAAACGTTATCTATGGCGAGGTTCCTTGAAGAATCACATACGAGTCGAATGCGGCAAAGAACCAACCTTCAAGTGTCCAATTTGTGGAAGAAAATTCAAACACAAACATCGTTGGCAGTCTCACGTTAAATGCATGCACCGCATCGAATTGTAAAATATGATATAAAACGTACTAAGAGACTTTTCTAAAACTATTTCATATTGAAATTATTTATTTTTTACTAATATTAATATATATTTATAATATACGCGAATAATTTTCGTTAAAATTTGCTTTTTACACAATTTGCTTTACAATATTATTATTTTGACAATACGATATTCGTATTTCATTCTCTTTCATTCTTTTTTTTGTTTTATTTTTTAATTTGTCTTAATCAAAATGATTTAATTAATTTAATAAAATAAATAAATATGGAACTGAAGGGAGAAAACAATAAAAATAAAAATAAAAAATAAAAGAAATATTAAAAAATGCCAATCGAATTGTTCTTCCACTTTTATTATTATCATTATTATCGTCATCATCATCTAGTTATATTAATGTTATACGATCTTTTTTCTTTTTTCGTTCTTTCTTTCTTTGTGTGTGTGTGTTTTTTTTTATCTTCTTCTTCTTGTTCCCCCTTACAAGAATAAAATAACGATCGAAGGACGTTTCATTTTCAGCCCTGAAAAAGTGGAAACATTCGAAGTGCAGCAAACGAATACGCGTGGAAAAAATCCTTGAAAAAACGTGTAATGCAAGTGGAGAATGCAGAACGAACGAAAAGAAAATTCAACCACCAAACAACAACTGGCAACAATAACACGCAAGGCACACGCATTACGTCAATATATTTAAAAATTAATCATTATTTCTTACGATTCCTTGCCATTTTGTATATCATTAAATAATGCATTCTAACGCATTAATAATAATAATAATAATAATAATAATAATAATAATAATATATCAAAGAGTTGTGTAAATAAAATCATAGTTGCATTCGCATTTAATTATTACGATATTCGTATCGAGTGATAATTTTTCTGATTTTTTTGTTTTGTTAATTTTATTAGTTATTTAATATTCACAGAGGTGTTCGTACAACCGATCAATAATGGGAATTATTGAATAAACGTGTACAAATATATGTTGCCGTAACTGAAATCGTATTTGCAACATTATCTAGTTAATTTAGTAATAAATAGTATAGTTATCTAGTAATAAATAAAAACAAATTAAATATATTTGATTAATTGTTTATTATTGTATATATCTCGTTCGTTCATTAAAAATGTCGATATTATTTATTTGACGAACCAAAAAAGTAAGAAGAAGAAGAAGAAGAAGAATTGGAAAGAAAAACAAAAAGAGAAAGTAGGTTCTAAAGGGCTTGAACAAAAGGACTCACTAGAGAAGAAACTTAAAATAGCAAGGGCGTTAGTTTGTTTAGAGCTCGCTAGGTGAAAAATGTCATAAATTGTTCATTCAGGAGAAACTTATGTCGGTATAAGACATTCCAATACACCATGAATAAATCAAATTCCTTTAGTTTTTATATACAAATTGTTAACCCTCTTACGTGTAATAAAGTTTACGAGTTTTACATTCGAATAATAGTGATCTAAAATAACGAAAAAAAAACAAGAAGAAAGTTACCCTGCAAGTGTAAAAAGTGTAAAAAGTGTAAAAAGTGTAAATAGTGAAAATTGCTTAACGAATGATGTTTTAGCATGAATTTTGAAATACTGCACAGTACCCATTTAATGGTTAAGTGATCAAATATGCAAACAAAATAGTTTCTGAAGAAAAATGAAAAAGACGAAATAATACCACCAATGGACCCAAAAAAAGTGAAAGATGCTACATTGAAAGTGAACCAAGTAAGAAACATCTAATTTCATCTATCTGTTCATCTTATAGACAAATTACCAACGATATTACACTACTACACGCTTGCAAACCACCCACCCTATAACCTGATTATTTGTTTTATTAGAACATGAAAATCATCAATCACTGAAATACAATGTGGTGTGTTATCCTACTTCTGCTAACCTTTTGTCAACAACGTGAAAATGATCAATCTCAAAAAAAGACATGTTTTTATCAAGATCCCGTGTTACAGAGAGATGTAAGTTATATAATAGTATGATAATAATAATTATTATTAAGGACAATAATGAAAGTATATAATCATTGATAACGTGGACTACGTTTTCTGGAAAAAAGAAAAGAAGTGGGGTCGTAATAGGGGAAAAAGTAACTAGCATAAATGGTCGAGAAAGGAAAGGGTTTTTGAATTCATGTTCGCAAAGGGTAAAGGGATAAAGGATAACGGACAAACCGTAAGATAATACACACACACGTTTACATAATGAGATACAATAGAATCATATATATCGATTCAAATATACTGAACTAAATAACTGAATCCCAAAAAATTGGTAAAGTTGGTAAAGCAGGTAACGGAAATGGTGAAAAAAGGTGGGTTTGGTAGACTTGTAATGCATTCTCGTCCAATGAAAACTCGAAAATTATAACCAACGTTGAGCATGCGAGAATTTGTAGGAGAAGTTGAGGAAGAATATTGAAAAGTGATAGAAATTAATAGGACTTCCCTCGATTCAAGATGAAGGGCATTAGGATAGCAAGGGAACTGGTTTAGGGCAAAGATTTTTAAATGGTAACGAATTTTTCAGCCCGTTTCGTGGAAGAAACTCTCAAAACGCAGGTAGTAGTATAAAAGAAGTTGATGCTGCAAAGGTGAAATTTCTATCGAAACGAATTCTTTTTCAATCCCTGTGTGCCCTTTTTTTTTATCCTCTCTCTCTATGTTTATTAAAAATAAAATAATTATCTCCTACAAATGTTTCCTAATAAATCCTATACGAAAAGTATGTTTAATAATAAATCAATAATATAATTAATAAATAAATAAATTAATTAATTATCTCCTGTGTACACATGTTTCTTCCTAAAAAATCCTAGTCGAAAAGCGCATGTTTTGTAATATAAATAAATAAAATAAATAAATTATTAATCTCCTAGGAATATTATATATATATATTTCGTACGTTCTGTTTATTAAAATTGTTAATAAAATTTTGATTCTACCAATGGATGTTACGTGATCCCATATAAAACATTTTATTTTTCAGCCGACACTAAGTATTATTATTGATAAAAATTATTTTTCATCGATTCTATTGTCCATTATAGTGATACAACAGTTTCATTGTTCAGTGTTTTTTCTTTGCCTATCTACTCTTTCACCATCTCACCACCCCTCTCTATTCATGTGCTTTTGTTTAAAATGAAACTTTTAAAACAAATGTATATTGCATTAACCATTTAAACGAAAACACAGATAAATAAAAAGAACAGGGAGATCGATAAAAATGAATAAGCAAAATTAAACATAAAAATAATAATTATTATTATTATTATTATTATTGTTATTACGTACGAACTGATATTTGTTATTTTCTTTTCTGTTTGACAGTGCCGCTGTTGCTGCAGATGACAAGGAAAATAAATCTATCGAGTGGCTTCTATAAATGTGTTTATTGCTCGAATAATTATCAATTGAAGTCATCGTTGAAAAGACACCTAAGACTGGGCTGCAGATATGAATCGAAACAGTCAATTAGTAAGAACAATCAATTTCATTTACACATTCATTAATAATCCCTTTAGAATGTTAATCAAAATCTGTGTATTATTACATTTTTATAATACAACAAAAGATTTTGTGTAATACAACAGAATGTATACTACAAAATCTTAAATGAGACAAAATAATAATAATAGGGATGATGAGAAAGAGGAGGAAGAGGGGTATGGGGGTAGGGTTGTAAGAATTCATCAAAAATGAATAAATAATACAAATATAAATGATATACAATTCTTGATATTTCAGCATTCGTAAGTATCCTATAAGAGTAATACAAAAAAATGAGATAAAGTTTTATATCTCGTAATCGTTAACATTAATTAATTATTAACAATAAATCTGTTTCTGCAACTAAAACGTCTAAACAATTGCCCTCTTATCATTGTAAAATTCAATATTAAGACCTATCTTAAAAAACAATATTAACATTAATGATTCTATATTAAATTATTCTATTCTATTGTGATATAATGAAAACTTATATAACTTTTCCCTTTGATCGTAAATAATAAATCCTGCAAGTTGTGGTGATTGTTGTGTGACGTGGATAAAAATTAAATTAAATTAAATTAAATTATATTAAATTAAAAACAAATATTTAACATAATATATTACATGCAAAAAAAAACGAACGAACAATCGAAATAACAATTGTTTCTCCTTTTTCTTTTTGAAAAAAAAAAGAAATATTCTAATCCTTTTTTTGTTTGTAAATTTCAGATTCGAGTAACATTGGTAACAGAAGAAAAAATAAAGGTACGAAAGTTAATTCGTCAGGGATGAGAATCGACCTGATAACCTATCCCGATTGCGGTAAAAATTATACAAAGAAGAAATATATAAAACGACATCAAATCGAGTGCCAAAAACAACGCGTCTACGGTTGTCCCATTTGTAGGAAAAGATTCAAAAGGAGATACCATTTGTCTAGGCACATTAACAAAACTCAATGCACAAATTATTACAACTAAGAGATTTCATTTTTTTTTTTCTTCTTTTCCCCTACTCTCTTAGTTTGTTTATTTTTTTTCGTTTTTTTTCCCCCCTTGTTATTCGTTCGAGATGCGAAATTTATTTCTTCATTCTTTACTTTATTTTCCATTTTATTTCTCAGGGTTCTTTTTTGTTTTCTTTTTAATTTATTTTTTATAGGATACTTCTATATATTATTATTATTATTATTATTTTCACAAAACAATTTTATTTTCTACAATATTTTTGATTCAACAT
>NW_014569699.1:14683-21965 GCF_001313835.1 Polistes canadensis | reverse complement strand
TATATATATTATTCGGTATCACAATGATATACAAAATATCATTTTTTTCTTTTCTCGTCATTAATAGTTTCAATCAATTTTTCTTCGTTCTTTCTGTCTCTCTCTCTCTCTCTCTCTCTCTCTCTCTCTCTCTCTCTTTCTCTCTCTCTCTCTCTCTCTTTATCTTTCTCTTACACAAAAAAACCCACATACAGAACATGTCCACTTTGTCTTATTTCGTACGAAACTTTTTTCGCTTTTCCATTTTTCAGGATAAAAAAGAAAGAAAATATTACGTGAATAAATTTCACAGTAACACGCGAACCAAGTCCCCCCTTTCCACCCTCTTCTTCCCCCTACCCCGAAACTCCCACTGTGTGCACCGAAGAAGAAAAAAATTTGTCTATGTAAACTCTTATTATTATTAAATATAAATGAAAATATAACGAAAAAATACTTAAAGAAAAGAGTGATGTATCTCCAACGATGATAATGATTTTAATTGTGAACAATTTATAGTGAAGTCTATTATGGTGTTTGATAATATTATTGATTGAAGTGTCCAATAATTGAATACAACGTTGATTGTGAAATGTATAATCGATATTGGTTGGCAGTCACGTGATCAACAAAGTGCCCAAAAATATTCCTTAATACTTATGGGTATCCACCTTAAATATAAAAATATATATATCTTAGTGTACGTTTATTAGAATTTAAAAACAAATATATATATATATACACACACATACACATACACATATATATTTAATACACATACCTCTATATGCACATATAAAAATATTAATTTGTTTCTCTCTTACTTTCTCTTTCAAAAAAGAAAAAAAAAAAAGAAAAAAGAAAAAAAAAGAACCAATTAATATTTCAAATAATAAAACAAATGTGCATAATAATAAGCGTACAATAATAAGAAGAAATACATTTTGTAACAATAACCAACATTGCAATTGCACTTTGAGAAAATAGGAAGAAAGAAAGAAAGAAAAAAAAAAAAAGAAAGAAAAGAAAAAAGAAATAACAAAATGCAAGAAGAGAAAATGCAAATAATTACTATGCTTGCCTGCTACTAGATCACTTTCGCTCACTTTCTATATCTTTCTATCTCACAATTTCACACTCTTACAATTCCTACATAATTTATTCAACAATTCATCCTAAGATTCACCACCCCCTTTTTCTCCCACCTCTCAAAAGGAAACAAAAATTTATTGAAGATATCATTTTTGAAACGCGAAACAAATAATACGACAAAATTGTTCGATTAATGTGTTCGAAAAAAGAAATAATAATAAAACAGGAATCTATCTGTCTCTCTCTCTCTCTTTCTCTCTCATTCTCTTTCTTACACACTCTTTCTCTCTCTTTTCCTCGCTTCGCAGTTATTATTATTTCCTAAAAGAAACAAAAAACGGCAATTAACGACGCAGCGTTGTAGGGGTGGGTGGGGGGAAAATGAAACTAAAGTAAAAAAGAAAAAAGTAAATAAAAGGGGAACGGGAAGGAGAGAGAGGGATGGATGGGGTTTAGTAAATATTCTAATCGAAAAAAAGAAGGGGGAATGATAATTGTTATATAAAGATGAAAACTAAATACACTATAAAAAAAAAAAAAAAAATAAAAATAAGAAAAAGAAAAAAGGAAAAAGTTTTTAAATATTACTAACGTCGGATCATTGTCCGTTTGTTTTTTTGCAGGTGTGTTAGCGAGTATGTTACTTTCAACGGATGTTCAACAACATTATCAAGAAAGGAATAACGTTTCATGGTCACGTAGTGGTGGTGGTGGTGGTATTGGTTATGCGGGTGTATCCTATAGAGCGATGAGATCACAAAGAAAAAAGGATACTACGACTTCTACGAAAAACAACGGACCCGAAAACAAATACGTGTGCAACAGGTGCGGCAAAACCTATAAAGCATTGACATCGTTGAGTCGTCATAGAAGATTAGAATGCGGTGTTGTACCTTGCGAGGTTTGTCCTATTTGCGATAGAAGATTCAAACATAGATTCGTGTTAAATTCCCACATAGTTGGATGTCAAAGAAGATTAAATCATATTATACAAAAGAGAAGCGAGTCACCGTATTTGCCCGAAGATCGGGACAATTCTTAATTAATTATTGTACACGCGCGTCTCTATATATAGATATCATTATTATTATTATTATTATTTTATATATTTTTAAACGAGATTCATTTCCCTTTATACCATCTCCTTACTCTTCTTATTCTTCTTCTTCTACTTCTACTTCTTCTTTTTTTTCCTTTTTTATTATTATTATTAATATTACTATTCATCGTTAAGATTAATTTTTTGTTCTTATAACTTTGTGGTCAAACACACAAGAATTTAATTCGTAAATATATAAAAATTAATTTGTACGACGAACAAAATGGTGAATAGATAGGATTTTGTTGCGCAGATACTATAAGAATATTGATGGAAAAAATTTAATATTTGCGGTAATGAGCTTTCGAATTCCTAACGCTAGTTAATAATAATAATAATAATAATAATAATAATAATAATAATAATAATAATAATAATAATAACGATTAATATTTGATTTCTTTTGTTTTTTATTTGTTCACAATCGTGTGCATCATTTGTATATTTCACGCGCATTAATACTGAAACGATAGTATTTTTATTTTCAGTTCTAATATTTTCTTACTCTCCCCCATTTTTTAATCTCCTAAATCCCCCCCCCCTTTCTTCCACATCACTCCTTACCGCCCCCTCCCCTATCCAAATGTATGTAAATAAAACAAATAATCGTACGACTTCGAAATATTTTATAATTAATGTAACTCTAACGAGAGATCACATCGATAGTAAAAAATATTTGTAGTCGGTTGTGTTAATGTTAAACAAATTGACGATTTCACATTTCGATTTTTATTACTATTATTATTAATATTACTATTACTATTACTATTACTATTATTATAACAATTTTTCTTTTTATCCTGCGTATATTTGTTTTTTGTTTTACAAACAAATTGCTGTGGGATAATTAAAAAGAAAGATCCAGCGTCGTTTTAAGATTTTAAAAAAAAGTAAATTAATCCGAGCGAATAATGAACAATTCGTTTTTATTTTTGACCAAGTGCAACTAGCAAGTTTTGTATCTATAAAAAAACAAAAAAAAAAACAAAAAAAAGAACGACCACTTCGACCAATCGCTCGAAGTAGAAAAGAAAACTATGATAAAAAAACCCTCTGAATAGAAAGTTTTTTTTTTTACAGAATTTTTAAAACACTACGATATGGACGCATATATGCGTTCGAGGAAATTAATCAAATAAAAAGAAACCTACATCGAATTTGTCTCGATCTTATTTTTTAACTGCGATTAATTATGTTTGTAAACAAAAAGTATACGCGTTCGAAAAAGAAAAGAAATTAATGCGATATAAGTGAAATATAAAAATATAAACAATATAACGAGAAAAAAAAACAACAACATAAGGAAGAAAATTTTGTATGAATGCAATTGATTCACATGTTTTTAATTATTATTTTGTCCAACCTATTTCTTTCTCTCTCTTTTTCTCTCCCGATCAGCGAACACACACTGTCATGCTTTGTATACTCATAACGTTTTATGTATACTAATGTGAATAAATGGATCTTAATGTAAATACGATAAAATCCTCACTCCCAACCCCTACCCTCATTGTTTCGTCTATCGTCTTCCCTGCTTTATAATTTCAATAAAAATTGTCTCTTGTATTTTTTTGTATCTCTTTTCCTATGTATCTATCTATCTCTCTTTATCTATTTCTCTTTCTATTTCTCTTTTTATTCTTTTTCTTGTAATGTTATATCATAAATTGAATTGAATTGTTTTGTTCTTGAATTGTGGGGTGCATTATATATATATGTATATATTATGTAGAAATTAATTTGGTATCTTTTTAAAACGAATATAATATTTATTTATGGCACCGAATTAATTTCTACACGTATTTATTATATATATATATTATTTTTTTTATTTATTTATTTATAATAAACAAACACACACAACAAGAAAACAAACAAACAGGCCGAGGAGCCAACAGGTAAAACAATTTATTACCCCGAAAAATAATTAATTAAATATATATATTTATAATTGTGTCACATAATATAATAAATATTTGTCTCTTTCTTTTTTTTCTCTTATTTTGTATCTAGTTAAGTATCTTTTTAAACGACAAAATAGAATCGTCGGATTTTTGTGATTTATCGTAGAACAAAAAAAAAAAAAAAAAAAAAAAAAAAAAAAAACACGTAAATAAAAATGATTGTGAAATAAAAATAATTGACTAACATTGTTTCAATATTTTAGAATACATGCCGGCCATCAAAATGGATCCATTGTACGAGGAAGAATTCAAATTGGATATCAACAATTTGTCAACTTCGTCAATCAATTTATCTACGGTCAATCAACAACGCTATGAAAATACGCAATTGGATGTTCAACACTTTTTGTGCGGGGAATGCGGAAAGGGATACAAATGGATGGGCAATTTAATGAGACATCAAACATACGAATGCGAAAGAAGACCCAAGTATCGTTGCAAAATATGTTCGAAAAATTTTTATAGACATTACGTACTCAAAAATCATATCAAGACCAAACACAATTCCTTTTGAGGTAACTTAATGCAACTCCGAATAGAAAAAATTGAAACACGCGCACACCCACACGTGTTATTAAAAATTACTGTCTACGCGATCGAAACCGCGAACGTATTTCATTCGATTTTAGGCTAGTTCCAGTATGTTTTCATTTTTTTTTGGTTTTGTTACAGGGGTAGGGGGAAAATTATTATACGCTTTTTATATCGTAAAGGGTTATTATATTATACTTATTATATTATATTCTCGTTGTAATTATTTTTTTTAGATTATATTTAAATTAATTTCTTTCAAACGTCTTGCAAATGAACATTGCTTTGAACATACTCGTTTCAATATATCTACTTATTGCTATAACCAAATAATCAATGTTATAATCTTATCGTCTGATTTGCATTAACAATCTTAATATTAGAATTAAGTCGAGTTAGTACATTTTTCTTCAAATTTTCACTTCTTCGATTTATTTGGACGCATCTATACCGCTCATAATTTTGATATTCTTACATTAAGCGCATATATGCGTCCATCAATCGTATATTTAATAGAACAATATCGATACTATACTCTTCTTTCTTTCATTCGATTCTATTTATTTTTATTTTTCTTTCTCATTGTTAAAAAAAAAAAACGAAATAAAGAAACAAAAACAAAAAAAAATAAATCACGACCAAGGAGGTGTAATATCGCAATCAATTAATATTGATTTACATTTGTATGATTTGTTTACTAGACAATAAAATAAAAATTACAATACTATAATTGTTTATTAAATTGTATTAATATTTTCAATTATAACGAAATAAAGTTGTATTACATTTGTGAAATGCGTAGGTGTTCGATAGATTTGATTTTTAACCAGGCCAATCTCATTAAATCATAATAATCGATCCAAATATTTTCATTATAATCATTCATGTTTTTTAACAATCTGTATCCTGGATAATTAATATTGGACGTACGTTCTATCAATAATAATAATAATGATAATAATAATAATAATAATGATAATAATAATAATAATAATAATAATAATAATAATAATAATAATAATAATAATAATAATAATCCCAATTAAAACGTAGATGAAATTCTTTTTGAAAGATAATCGTCTTGTCGTTATCTGTAAAAAAGATGAATCGACAAATTTGTTCAACTAATCTTTTCCAATAGTTTGGAAAAATTATATGAGGGGGAAGGGGGGAAAGGGGAAATAAAAATAGTAACCAAAAACACTTCAATCCCCATCCTTCACCATCACCACCACCCACGCGTGTACGATTGAAATTAAAATGAAAGAAAAAAAAAAAAAAGCAATTGTTTTTGCGGACAATATTTGACATATATTTCCAAAATTAATTAAAGAAGAAGAAAAAAATTAAAAAAATCTATTATCGAATTAGGAAAATAATTGCATGGTTCGTTAGTTAAGAATGTTAATTTTATATATGTGAAGAAAACAAAATAAATAAATAAAAAAAAATAAAAGAAGGGGAAAATTGTGTGGAAAGTTTTTTTTTTTTCAGATCGAATCGATTAAAATTTCATTAGTATGATTAACAATTTTCTTCATGATTCGCAGGTATTGAACATCATAATCAAATGGGTATGGCTGGATGGATAATCAAACAAGAGGAGGATTATGGTATACCCCATAGCTTTCTTCAAATGGTTCAAATGGTTCAAACTATTGATTACAATGATACAACGCATAAAAAGGATCTACGTAAGAAAACTACAAAGAACAATACGTATGTTATTTGCGAACAATGTAGTAAAAGTTTTTCAAGATTGGACAGTCTTAGAAGACATGAGAAACATTATTGCAAGGCTAATGGTGATAAGGTCATTTGCAACTATTGCAACACTAAATTCGTTAATTCTCTTTTGTTAACAGCACACGTTCAAGCGATTCATGCCGATGAATTATTATAATTTGATATCCAATGTGTGTGTGATCCACGGATCATTTGATTTTTTTGCTTTTTCTTTTTTTTATAAACAATACAAAAATAAAAGAAAAGAAATAAAGTACATCTAATAAATCTCGAAATAATCTTTATCTTATAACAGTATCTCATTAATATTATCTTTTATATGTTTTATCGTGTAGAAATTCATTCGGTGACATGAATAGATATTAAAAATTTAGTTTTTTTTTTAATAAAAGGCACCAATTTAATTTCTGCGCCCCTATATATTATAATTATTATTATTACCCTTCTCTTTTTTATTATATTTTTATATATTTCACACATACTAATTAAAAATAATGATAATCTTTAAGCGTATGACTTGATTCAACTTCGTTCGTTCTTCCTTTGTGTAAAATTCCTAAGGTGGTTTTTTTTACACAAAAAAAAAAAAATACTTTCATAATTAAAAATTATTCGCGATGTAGTTGAATCATACAAAACCCGTACCAAATATAAATAATATAACATTGTATTTGATTTATATTCGTCTGATTCTGAATTAAAATGAAAGAATTTACATGATCAAATTATTAATACATTTATGTAAATTGAATTATTTTATTTTTTTTTTTTTTTTCTTTAAATTCACAAGATCGCTTGAAATTGTATATATAACTGTTATATTGTTTAAAAAATAAAAAAAATCCACTTATACTTATTATTAGAGAAACGA
>NW_014569699.1:2669-14563 GCF_001313835.1 Polistes canadensis | reverse complement strand
AAAAAAAAAAAAAAACAAAACCGGATAAATTCAATGTTAATTAAAATAAAGAAAGTAGCTCGACCAATCTCATCCGACGAATCCGAAACTTTTCATTCCTAATCCGTCAAATAATATAATCCCGAATTATAAATCATCGTTTTCTTCTATCTAGTTTTTAAATTATGTCATTTAAATAAATACAATCATTTAACAAATATATAATCTTTGATATTTTTTATTTACTACTTTAGATTAAAGATAAAAATAAACGATTATATTCATAGATTAATTCAGTCAATGATAATTATGCATTTATTTTGAAATTTTTTAAACGACTAAAAAAAAAAAATAATTATTACTTTCTTTCATTTTTTTTCTAAACGAGAATTATATTTCTTTTTTTTCTTAAGATTTTCTATGACTAAAGGATTCTATGACAAAAGGAGGAAATCGAAATAAAATAACGAGGAACTATAATACAACTAACAAAAATATTTTATATTTCTTAATTTCAGATAACGAATGAGAATCGGAACGTTAATGAAGAAAAGGAAAAAAAACACAGTGGTCATGTGGTTTTCTAAGGAATATCAATTATTCCCAAAAAAAAACTGCATAAAACATTCATATGATTTCTAAAAAAGAATAGGCTAATAAAAACAACGGCAACAACGAAAACAAAAAATGACAGATACTACAGCAACAAAATCAGCAATAAAAAAAAACGGCAATGTATTTAATAAATTAAAAATTATTCCAAATTGACGAGGCGTGATGTGTTATCGTAAATATATGAAAAATATGAGAGAACCTGATTAAAAAGAACTGTAATTGTTAAATTATAGGAACCCTTTGAGTTAAAAGATCTTTACGTTTGTTAATTCTATGATACTGAATACATGGGATTCCGATAATTTAAAAAAAAAAAACACCTTACTTTGGACTACAATAAAAAATAAAAAAAATAAAAGAACACTGTTGATCAGTGTTTTGTAACTATTTCGTTACACAATAAAATAATACTATGTAATCATTGGAATTGTAATTAAAATAAAATATTATTTATTTCTGTCAAAGTGTGTGCTAACTTGATAGATTTGATTTTTTCACCGATCACATTAAATTATTCCAGATATTATTATTATAATATATGATTTTTCTTACGATTGAATTTACTGTGGATATTTTAAATTATACTCGTATACATATTAATACAATATATACAATATACATATATTAATACAAATATATTTTATCATCAACACCAGATATAAATAATTTTTTGAACAAAATGGAAATAATGCATGTTCATTCGTTTAAAAGTGTATTCCCCTTGATATTTTTTTTTTTTGGAAATGGGAATTTAGATCATGTCAAATGAATTTAAATTGTTTGGTTAACAATTTTTCTAGTATTCGCAATAAATGATCGTTACACTTATATCCTTGTTTCGTTGAAAAAAAAAAAAAACAAACCCATTTAGCCAAGTCCATGGTCGTAAAATCATTTTCTGCGAATCAAAAAAAAGATATATCTATAATAAGACAAATTAAATTCATTTAATATGAACAAGATAACAATTGAACAATTTGCGTTGATCATAATTGATAAAATATTATTCCTTTTAAGTATAAAACGAGAGAAAAAAAAATGAGAGAGAGAGAGAGAGAGAGAGAGAGAAAGAGAGAGAGAGAGATTGTGATAGAATGAATGAATATAAAAGAAAAAAGAAAAGAAATCAAACAAGCACGTGCATGGTTTCTCATCGTAACCGTTCGAATGACCGATCAAGATAACATAAAACATAAAACATACAAATAAAAATAAAATCATATAATCTCGTCTCTGTTAACGTTAGTCAATGTGTTATATTTTCAGGTGAGAATGCCAAAGTGACAGGAAACCTAACCGAGGATAATCATCATTATCATCACCATCGTCACCATCACCATCAGCATCATCACCATGATGAAGATTCGGAAATTTGCGAGGTGCCGTTTCACGGACAACTGACAATGAATTATCTTTTATGCGATTCGTCAATCTTGAATCCGGTTGAACCTAGCATTGTTCAAAGTAGAACCAGCAACAATACTGGCACCAGTACCAGTACTACCAGCAGTACAACCAAATCCTGTCAACAATTTCGTTGCGACGGTTGTGGTAGAACTTATACGCGTGTCGACAGTTTAAAACGTCATCAACAAAAGTGCGAGGATTTGTTGGCCTCCCTTCAAGATCGTCAAGACAATTCGGAAAGATTACAACAACAGGAATATTCGTGCAACCAATGCGGTAGGAGTTACAGAAGATTGGACACTTTGAGAAGACATCAAAGACTCGTATGCGCCGACAAGGATTCCGTTCATTCCGTCATCAAGACTGATAAAACTGGCACATCTTAAAAAGATACGCGACGCGACATGACACCACACGATACACATACGAACAAATCATTTTAACACTAGATTTACGGATGTTTGCTTCATTATTCTTTAATGACTTAGAAACATTGTTTGAATGAAGGGTTGAGTAGACGGAAGCTATTAATATTTACATTACGTAATTAAAAAACCAACACATATGTTTTTAAAAAATAATATTTAAGTTTTATATATATATATAGTAACCAAATTTTTAATGAGTTAAATTGACTCAGTCCGTAAATCTAGTATTAATTAACTATCTATCATCGTATATTGTGATCTCTGTGTATTTTTGAGAACCGTCTACACTCCATCTAATTGTTACGCGAAATACCACCATTGTTTTTGTTTCTATTTGTTTTTTTTTTTATATTTTATATTTTTATTAAAAACTCTTAACGTTTCGCTGACTCTGCGGATCCTAGTTTTTCTTTTTTTTTATTTTTTAACCATTTGAGTACTTCGAATGCGAATAATAGGAAGTCGCGGTTTGCGTATCGATCATTGTTTTGAAATTTTTTTATTACAAAATTTGTTTATTATATATGACGTCAACGCATTAATTAACTATCATCGTTAATTACCAACGTGTATGTAAAATGTATGATATATTCAAAACCACAAACAAAATGTGCATGTATGACAATGTGAAGTCTTCGCTATATGTTTTCATGATTAAATCAATAAGCTTTTTAATGTCCATACAGATTCGTTCAAATTAAATCCAACGATTAAAGATAAATCAGAAAATACGAAGCATTGTGAAACAAGAAATAAAAAAGAAGTTATTCAAATTTTTATTTAAAAAAAAAAAAACAAAAGACAAACGTGTATATGTATATATGTGTGTACGAGTGTGAAATATTTTTTTGTTTTGTTTTTAGTACGTGACAATTACATCTATCGGATGGGTGATATTTTTTTGTCGGTGCAATTCTACCTCCTCCACAGCCCGCTCCTTATTTTTTTTTCTAAATTGTTAAAATATATAAAAAAATAAAAAAGAGATTTATAAAAGGCACACATATACATAAACACGCGCACACACACACACACACACAGTAACCGCAAAATTGCGTGCTAATTCGAACACGTAAAAAATCTTCTTCCAATGCGTATGTCTATACACACACTCGCAGATATATATGTATGTAACAATTTTAAGAAATGCGATTTCAATGTTCACCATCTTTTGTGTCTTGACCATTTTTCTGATTGAAAAAAAGGAAAAAAGAAAAGAACAAAAACGAAAACACGTCGTCTTTTTAAAATTTATCGTAATTTGAACGTACATATTATACATATATATATATATATATATTTTTTTTTTGTTTTCTCAGTTTACCTCCCTGGTCCGAATGAAAATAACAATGATATTTAATTTTTCTAAATAAAAATAATACTCGCTCAGAGAGAGTAAAAACCAAAAAAACCATACGAGAAGGTGTTGCGTGATTTTAGAAACATACCACAAAGCAAAAGATAATAATTTTTGGACGAAACAAAATATTTCGGACGTACCTTCCCTCGAAAAAATCTTCTCCATTTCCCCCCCCCACCTTTTTCCTCAAAGCAACAAAAAAAAGTAACATATCTTAAAAATAATCCTAAATTTCTCGAAGCTTTTGCCATTTTTATTTATTCTCGTTTAAAAAATGGGATTTATAATCTCAAATAAAAAAAAAGAAACAAAAAGAAACAAAATACACAAAAAACAAACAAAAGCCAATTGTTAGGGTTCGATCAAGACCTTTTCTTTCTTATTTTTTTTTTTTCTTTTTTGGAAGAAAAAATTAAGGAAAAGAATAAAAAAGAAAAAAAAAAAGAAATAATAACAATAAAAATAAAATAAAATAAAAATAAAAAAATAAAAAAACGAATCGAATTATTAAACGGGGAATGTTCCTTAATCAAAGGATTATCCATCAACGTGATGAACCTAACCAATGGCAATTCTTAATTATTCCAGCAGGTAATATGGAAGACAGTAAGGAGTACGACGCACTCTGGATGCTGGAGAAAAAAGCCCGTAGCATTGGTGAGGATCAAGATCAACCATTTTTGGGACCGATTAAATCTATCTCATCTAAGATGCCGGAACAAGCTGGTCCGAGTTATCCGATAGCACAACTTTATGGTGGGGACTCCTACATCGCTGTACTACAAACGCAATACGTCTGCACCGATTGCGGAAAGAAATATAAATGGCAGGACAGTTTGAAGAGACACAAAAGGGTTGATTGTGGAAATAAAGAAAAAAGATTTCTATGTAATTTTTGCGACAGAAAATTCAAATATCGTTACGAACTTAAGAATCACATTACTGCTCATCATAAAATCTGAACTCTCTTTCTCTTTCTTTCTTTCTTTCTTTCTGTTTTTTTTTTAAGATAACACTCTCGTGACCCATTAAGATTGTTAATACTTTATTATCTTTATCATTTTTTTTCTTTTCTTTTGCAACAATTTGTTCGCATTATTTTTCTTTCTTTTTTTTTTTTTGATTTGATTTATCAATCGCTTTCCGTTAGTATTATTTAATATTAGTTTATTCATTAGGTTCAACACGTTGATTGTCATCAATGGAAGGGGGGGGGGGAATCCCACGTGTGTTCTATTTAGTAACCAACGTTATTAAATTGTTTTATATATTTCATTGTAAAACATGTCAAATGTTTTCTTGACAGTCAACGCGTATAAATATTATAAGATGGTGCTTCTAGATAATATTAATAACATAACGCGACGCGATACGATGGTGTTTATTGAAAAAAAAAATTAATTGATCATCGTTGTGATATATTTAAACGCGATTTACTTGTTGCGTTTTATTCTTATATTATTATTATTATTATTATTGTATTATATCTATGTTTGAAAATTACAATTAAGATTTTCATCATACGAATCGAAAACTTATTAATAAAAATATCAACTGTGATTTGTCGTTAAATCTATAATGATGATGATGATGATGATGATGATGATGATGATGATGATGATAATGATGATGATGATTACGACGAATTATGGCAAGGGAAGTGAAACACGTGCGAAAACTTAATTATTATTTCCTCTAACGTTATCCCTCAGTCGTATATAATTTTAAATTTTAACCCTCGATCGTTTAAAAAAAAAAAACAAATACAAAACAACAATTATCTGGTAGGTACAATTTGTTGTACAGATTATTGATCGAGATAAATATATATATAGGGGAGGAATGATATATCAAACACGTTTGAACATTTATTTCAATCCTATTCATTAAACCGCCGAATGAAATTAAAGTTTTACTTGTTTTTTTTTTCTTTTTTTTTTCTGCGAAATTTTCAATTACATTATAAAGTCATTTATTATCCTAATCCTTCATTCTTATCTCACCCATCCCCTAATTCTTATTCCTGTTTTTATCCCAAGTATCCCAGCTGTCTTTACCAGTTTCCTTGAGAAAAGAAAGAACAAACAAAGTTTATCGTACATTTTGTAATGTAGGATAAAATAAAAATGAACTAATTCATAATTTTAATTTGACACAGTTCAATTAACGTTAAATGCGTTACATTTTTCTTTTTCTTTTTTTTTTTTTTTTGTTGCATAAAGTAACTCATTATAATGTAATTTCTTCTTCTTATGCATTTATATTTATAGGCAAAAATTAAAAATGTGATTTTATTTTTAGAAATAATTCTTTTTCACAAGGAAATAACATTTGTTTCGAAGATATATCGTATAATTCATATAACACAATTTTTAAAATGAGTTCTACATTAACAAAATCATACAATCAATTAGGAGAAAAAAAAAATGTAACATCTTAAACCATTGTTAACGGTAACCCTAGTAATCCTAATCTTTGTAAAATGTAGCTAAACTTAGTTTTTTTTTCTAAATTTCAGGAATCTTTCCGATGGCAACAACAATCTTCAAAAAATACTCGTCAACATTTGAATATTGAAGCCAAAATTATTGAAACATTTGTAACAATTGTGGAAAGAAATAATAATAATAAGTACATTTTGGGAAATTGATTTGTGTCGCGTAAAAATTAATTGCAATAAAAGGAAGAAAAAAGAACTGTCTAAGAAAAAATTTAACTGCTGCTGTTTTCTTATCTATTTGGACATTTATTTTTTTATATATATACGTTAGAAACATATATAATGTTTAAGTATAATAAATATGAAAACGTTAAACGGTAAATTATCTAATTGTAAATAACCCAACAAACGAAAAAAATTCTTTTTATCCTTCATTTTTTCCTTTACCTCTTCAAAACAAATAAAAGAAAAAAGAAATAAAAGTATAGGAATTATTTGGAAGATTAATTTTTGTACCTGCGTGATATATCATACTACCGCTTCTATTGGTGAATGGTTTATATGTGTACGACTACTATATTACTTATGTTGTGTGTTGCGTCCGTGCTTCAATGTTAATTACTATCTCTCGTTGTCGATTACATAAATAACAAAATAAATCAAACAATTAATAATGGACAAAAAATTAAATAAAGAAATAATTAATTATTACAAAATAAAAAATCGGAGAAAGAGAAAAGCGAAGAAATCTGGTTTAAAAAAAAAAAAAAAAAAAAAAAGGAAAGAAAAAAAACAAGCGGAAAAAAAAAAAAAAAAAAAAGCGTGGATTTTGCAGATAAAAAACAATATAAAAAAAAAGAGAAAAAAAAAACAAATATCCCAATATATTAGGTTTAACAATTAATTTAATGCCTTTTAACACAAAATCTATATAATCTATTAATTGAAATAATTTCAATATATATTTTCGATGACTTCGATCAATCTTTCAAACGATCGTTAAATTCCTTGACCAAGAAAAAAACTACATGCAATGATATTGACGCACAATGAATTCAATTAATGTATCGAGGAACCGAATTAATTGATACGCCTAATATACAAAAAAAAAAAAAAAAAACAAAAAAAGAAATAATAAAAGAGTGAATGCAAAAAAAGATTGATATTAATTAAAGTGAGATTCGACGAGATAAGAAGTGGAATAAAAGAATGAGAAAGGAAGAAAAAAAAAGAAATAAACGACTGACAAATGTTCTTAATTTTTTTTTAGAACGGAAGTATTCGCCAAGCGCGGCCATCGATTGGTATTATCAATACCAAACCTTGTACCTACGTCTGATGGCCGAGAATCAAATGGCCGAAAATGTTAGCAGTTCTGGAAACCTGAAATCACCTGGTAAGGAACAACAACAACAGCAACAACAACAGCAGCAACAACAACAACAAACGACAACGAGTAATAGAAAACAATCTAACGATTACCCCAACAATTTGAATCACCAACTTGTACGGAAACAAACGGCTAATAATTTGGAATCGGCTAATCTTCAAGGAAATTACGGGACTATGTATTCTTGTTTACGTTGCGGAAATGCATACACCAGGCCGCACTCGTTGAATCGTCACATTAGATTCGAATGCGGTGTAGAACCGCAATTCGAGTGTCCAATTTGTCACAAAAAATCCAAACACAAGCACAACCTTTTGTTACACATGCGAACCCATCAAAAACCTTGAGTACAAATTTTTTTCCTTGCTACTTGATTTTTTTTTTTTTTTTTCTTTATTTTTTGGGAACTTTTTATATATATATTTTTTTTTTTCTGTTTTTAAATTTACGCGAACGAAATGAAAAGCTCGTTCCTATCGATCAAATTCGTTTTAAGATTTCGCTTTACGACAGGTCCTTGTTTAGGACATATCAAATAACGTTTATTGATTGCCAAGACAAGATTTTTGTTCTTATTTACTTTTTATGAATATATATTTGCCAAAAGAATTGAATATTTTCATTTTTTAGGGGAAAAGGAGAGAGGGGAGTGGGTTTTTCTTTTTTACAACGTATTACGACGCATATTTTTGAAATAGTCGATTAGAAATTTTGTATTCTGAAATTCTTGTGAAAATGTAATATTCTTTCCTTATCAGTTTAAGAAGGTCTTCCAAAGATTTAGAAATGTAAGTCTTTGTTATTTCTTATAATCCTTGTTACAATTATACATTGCAAGATAATATTTTTATTGTAGAATAATAACTATGTATGAAACAAGGAATCGTATGATTCATTATTATTATTATTATTATTATTTTTAAATATGTTTTCTGAGATATTCGTGGGAACAACATCAAAGTAGCCTGGTGAGACACATTATAAAAATTATTATTATTATTACTATTATTATTAGAGGGAAAAAATTCTTAGAATCGATTGTAAAAAAAAGAGAATGTCTATTCATCTCCATCAACAGGGCCGTATTTAAATTTACAAATTTTAATTTTAATATATTAAATTACTAATTTAAACATATATTAAATTTATGATTATAAGTAGTAGCAAGATATAAAGATTAACTTTAATCTTATACGCCTGTTATAAATACGGCCCTGTCCATCAATCAATATCTTCAAATACAAAAAAGTAACGATCTCGAAACATTGCGTTGAATATAAGGTAACGTTACCGAAAATAGACTGACTTTTACTGCCATTTAATTAAAAATAAAAAGAAAAAAAAAATACAAAAAGAAACTAAATCTGCATTACTAGTACGAAAAATTCTGCATCTTGTGTGTTTGTTTTATTTTTTTTTATTGTTCTTTTTTTTTGTTCCTGCTATCATGTAAACCGCGCGTGAATATAGAGGAACGAGAAGTGTCCTAAATTTGATACACCCGTGTTTAGAATAAAAAAGAAAAAAGAAAGTTGTTTTTTTTTCCGTTGAAACTCAAAACTTTTTAGTGGTCCACCCGTGTTATGTATTATATACTTTGTATACGTCATACATATTATTTTAACACGTTTTAAAATGCACGCATACGTATATGAATGTGTACATATGTCTAATCTGTGTATACGTGTAATTTGAATTTTTGTTAATTAAAATATAATACATTACGAAACGAAGAAGAAAGAGAAAATAAAAAAGGAAACTATGTTGAAAAATTAAAAAAGTAGATATAAAATAATTTAAATGAATCGATTAATAATAAATAAGCACCAATCGCGCTACTTAAAGAATAATTGTAAAAAAAAAAATAAAAATAAAATAAGCTGTGATCTAATAAGGTGCCACGTATGAGTTATAAATAAAAAAAAAAAAAAGAAGAAGAAGAAATTTTTAATCAACGAATAAGAAAAGTATAGAAGAGAGATAAGTCGTGTTAAAAATGAAAAAAAAAAAAAAAAAGAAGAAATATATAAATAAAAGATAATAAAAAATAAAAAAGAGATGAAAATTTATCTATTAATTATTACTACGTGTATAATATTGTTTATAAGAGTTGAAAAATGCGGCAGTGCCAAAACAATGAAACAATAGTCTGATGTATATTATACGATAGAATCAGAAAGAACATTTTTCTAGGTAAAATATAAGAAAATATTGTACGATATAATTTATATGTATGAAAATCTTTCCTTTTATATTTTACGTATTACAAAATATTGGCTAGCGTATTGTATTATGACCAAAAAATTATGTACAATATTTGCATACGCACCCAAATCTGTTTTTACACGGTAGATACGTTCCTTAAAATAAATCGTATAATAAACCATATAAAAAAAAAAATAATAATAAAAACGTAACTGTAGAAATTCTAAAACATTTATGGGAGTTTGATGATTCAAACTATGTAAAAGAAGATTGTGTAAAAAAGAAGAGTTGGGTGTGTATAAGTTTCAAACAATGTACTATTATAAATATGTAAGTAGATACTTGCATACGTGAACTTGAAAAAAAAAGAAAAAGAAATAATTATTATTTAAAATTATACTATATGTTTCTCACTCGTGTGTATGCTACATTACGTGTATATAAGAAAAAAAACATAAAGAGGATTAAAAAATATAATAAATATATTATAAATTCTTATAAATATATACATATATAGATATGTATGTGTATATAATATGTAACAAATGTTAAAACACAATGGAAATAAAAACTGTATAATTTTGTAGTCTATAAGGATTTGATAAAAATTTTTTCGTTCGAAAAAAATTAAGGAAAAATCTATAAAATTAATATGTATATCAACTGTTCTTTGTAACTTTGTATACTATTTTGAATTACTTAAGAAAAAAGATGAAAAGAATATTTAAAAAAAAAAGATACAGATATATTTTAAAGGAACAATTTAGTACACGTTCGTCGGGAAACATCATATGAGTACAGTGAATGCAGTAAGTAATTATTTCGCTTTATTTTTTTATCTCATTTGTTATCTTTTACATTTCACACATTGAATGATACCTATATATTTTTCCTACTTCGGCTTGATCATATTCTTTTCATTTGTTTGCAATATTCGTCACGTATAATATTATTCCATATGTCGTGATGTAAAGAAAAAAAAAAATCGCGTGCAAACACATTCGTACTTTTATTTTTTTTATTTCTTTATATTTTCTTTTATCCGTTTGATCGCGCGCAAATATATTCACGTCTGCATTTTCATTTAAGTTTTTTTCTTGTTCCTACGCCAAATTAAAACTCAGGAGAATGTTTTTGTTACGTAAATAAATAAATAAATTAATTATCTAATATATATATAAATAAAGTAAGTAATAAGCCTAATTGCATGCGAATTAAAGAGTACCTTATATAAGTACAAAACGCGATTAAGATGCGTTAATTAAATGCAAGAAAAATAAAAGAAAAAAATAAAAGTAGGTAGAAAAATAGATAATGATAAAAATCGAAATAAAAAGTGAAGATAATTTTGCATCCAAATAGCGGCATGGCTGAATCCTCGGTGTGTAATCATTTCGATAAAAGAAAGAAAAAAGAAAAATATCCTTCTCCTGTCGTTTGTGACGAGAAGCTTTGCCTAATTCGCGCTAGAAAAACATTATATATTACCCTTTAAATACCACCCCGTCACCCGCACCCACATTTCCTTCCTAAAGGAAACAAAAATATGAAAAAAAAAGAAAAAAAATATGTACAAATAATAATAATTATGATAATATTAATAATAATAATTATTATTATCATTATTTAAAATATAACATGGTATTAATTAAATGTCTTCTTTTGTTTGCTTTTTTTTTTATTAAATTGTTGTGAAAAAAATTCTCCATAGAGAGAAAAAAAAAAAAAAGTATGTCTATAATTGTTTATACTTAACGAACGTTGTTTTTTTACGACAATGTGTTACAGTTTGGAAGAGATTAAGGGATAACGATGACAGGCCACCATTTCTTTGCCCAAAATGTGGCCGGAGTTATTCGCACAAGAGCAACTTAACGCGACATTTACGATTGGAATGTGGAGTTGGTCCGAGATTTCAATGCGGAAGTTGCATGAAACGTTTCAAACATCGACATCATCTAAGAGATCACGAGAGGATCCATTCGTACGCTAATTGCAGTTACGAGGCATTGAACTGAGGTGCGCTTCTTTCCTTTCTTTTATTTTATTTTTGGTCTTTTTTTTTTTTTT
>NW_014569699.1:0-1659 GCF_001313835.1 Polistes canadensis | reverse complement strand
TACGTTAAAACAAGTGGCCGTAATTGAATCCGTCTAAAACTTTTCTAAGCCGGTGCTCGATCAATACATTATAATTAAATAGAAAAAAAAAAACAAAACGAAACAAAATAAATAATAACAATAATAATAACAATAATAATAATAATAATAATAATAAAATAAACTACATAATATACATAAATAAATAAATGCATATGTGCAGTATGGAAGTTGTTCGGTGCTTCCGTCTTATATAAAAATAAAAATAAAAAAAATAAAATAAAAATAATAAATAAACAAAAATAATTATCAGATAAACACTAAAGAGAGACATTAGTGTGTAGACGATTGCCAATAAAATAATAATAAATTAAAATTGTTACAAGTACCTCTCAATCGTGCCAAAGAAGATGCGCCGTTTGCACGGTCTATTGTATTTTTTAAACAAATGTGGATATACGAAATAATATATTGTATGTATATACATATATGCATATGTATCGATATAATTAAATAGTCGACAATGTACTAACATAGAAATATTATTTTAATGACGTAGGACCAATATTCGAAATGATTCTTCCATCGTTATGAACGAACTATTAATAATTTTACCATAAACTAAACTAACATTTCCAACGTTGCGCAACCATCTTTCTTCTCTCCTCTTCTTTCTTCTTCACCAACTCTTTTATTATTTCAACAAAATTTCAAAAAACATAGACAAAATGAAATGAATGAGTATACCGTGCGAACGGAACTCGAATTAATACGGTTTCGAGTAAATGTATACTATAGAACCGATTTTTCTATGGCAAAATAATTTTTCCATAGAAACCGATAAAAGAGAATGCTATTATTACAAATATGAACATAGAAAGTATATTATTATTATTATTATTATTATTATTATTATTCTCCTTTTTTTATCCGATCTGCGATATTTTTTTCTTAAATAAAAAAAAGAAATCAAATAGAAAGTAATATTAATTTAAATGATTCATTAATTACAATGAAACTGTCAGAAAATTTGGATTGTAAGAAAAAAAAATATCAAGGAAAAATTATATTTAATTTAATTTTATCCGAATGTGTGAAGACCATAGTGAATAATAATGATAATGATAATTATAATAATTATGATAATGATGATGATTGCCAATTTAGATGTTAATCATGTTACGAATACGTATATCTATTTGGTTTTACCATTAAATAAAGAACTCGTTAAAACCGTAAATTTAAAAATCGTTGTAAGAACATACTATTTATTGTGTTGCAATATAACACGATCGTTATTTCCATATAAAGAATTAACTTTTCGACTGTTCTGGACGTATATATATGCAATGTACTGTAATATAACTGCGGATGCATATATGCATCCTGTAAAAACTCATCCATTACACAGTCAAATGGTTAAATCCTTTTTGTTTAAAGGAAAACACAGAATATTTTCAATAAGGCCATACTGTATATTACTTAATGAAAAAGAAAAAGATGAAATGAAAAAAAAAGGATAACATGAATAAATAAAAAAATTTAATTTTATGGAAATACAACAGAAATGATTAATCCTTTCCCCTCGCATTCTATTTATTATTAAATTTGCTTTTTACAAGTAAGTACATCACATTTTATGATACTATTTTACTTTAAATATAAATTAAAAAAAAAAAA
>NW_014569698.1:377910-388825 GCF_001313835.1 Polistes canadensis | reverse complement strand
GATATTGCTTTGTCGCACGCGTCTCACGCCTTGGCAGGGCCGTACACGCCTAAGTGCTTCGCCCTACTCACTCGTTGCGTGGGATACGCAACACATATGTTAATTTTATACTTTAATTATTCGTAACTCGTGAATTCATACATATATTATCTGATTAAAAGTACATATGTAATTCTTGTCTTTTTTCATACTTTATCTGATTAGTATAATTATTTAAATAGCTTACCTCGTTATTTTTTACATTATATAATATATATTAGTTCGTGGATTAAAAGAGTTTACATTTTTAACAGTAACATATACACACTCACTCACACACACACACACACACACACACAATAATGTCTATAATATATATCTCTATTATACTTTATTTTTTCTTCGCCGGGGTGACTCAACTTATACCAAGTAACCACCAAGAGCTCGTAATTCGTAAGTCCTGTCACCCGTCCCCATCACGTTAAGGAAGTACCACCTAACATGAGCTACCTTCTACAAGGTGTATCTTCCTACCTACCAACCTACCCAACTTACCCTTTCTTAGGTTACCTTGTGCTATGTAGCTGTTCCTTTTTACTTGCCAGTTCTCGAAGAAACTTTGATTATTACCTGAGCTTGCTACTTTTCACGTTAAAGTCTTTCCTCGGTACCTTAATTAATTTACATTAAGAGAGACTTCCTACCCTTCCATCTCTTACCCCACACACCCCCAACCCTTACCCTACTCTCTTCCTTTCTTTCTTTTCATTTCATTGTTCTCTTCGTCTCTCTCTCTCTTTTTTCTTTTTTTTGTATATATCTGTGTATATATAGAATATAAGTTGAAGAAGTATCGCGTGATCGTTGAAGGGATATAATCGGTAACGTCAGGGTTGTGAAATTTTCGTGAGAGATTGATGCCAAGGATTTTGGTTGAGTACAAAACGGTAAAACTTTTCATTTCATTTTCGTTTCTTTCTTTTTCTTTTTCTTTCTCTCTCTTTTTTTTTTTTTGTCGTTTTTCCTTTTTTTCTCTTATGTTAAAACCTAACGAAATGACAGCGCTTATTATGGGAAATAAAATGTAAGAATTCTCGAGTGGTTGAACGTTTCGGGAAATGCAATATGTATATGCATTGGATTTTATCTGAAAAAGTAGAGAAAGAAAAGAGAGATAGATAGTTGACAGTAAAATAGGAAAGAATTAGAAGATAATAAAAGTAAGTTTATTATCAACTGTGAATATAAAAATAAAATTAAAAAAAAAATACATAAAAAGAGAGAGAGAGAGAGAGAAATAATAAAGAGAAATATTGTATTGATTAAATTCGTAATTAATTGGATGGAAAGAATACAATCAAAATAAATTAAAAAAGAAAGTGAGTGTATGTGTGTGTGTGAGAAAGAGAGAAAGAGAGAGAAAGTATTGCGTATATATGTTAGATAAATAATACAAATGAAAATAATAAGGTAATAAAAGGATTGATAATAAAATTAGATCCCTAATTAACTATGAAAATTGATAATTAATGAATGATATTTTAAAAACGAATGAAAACAGATTCGATTTTAATGAAGAGAAATATAGCGTCATATTGTTCGCGTATTGATAAAAATATTATTATCATTGATTATATTCCGCGTAAGACTGGAATTTAAATTAATAAAAAAAATAAATAAAAGAGGAGTAGATAAAAAGAAACAATAGTTCGTTTATCAAATAAAAAAAAGAAAAAAAACAAAGGAGAAAAAAATTGCAAAACCGATAAAATGAAAAACACAGGTTAATAATATAAATTCGTAATTATATTAATGAAAATCAATTGAAACTTCATTGAAAAGCAACAGATACCAATAGGACAATTTAAATTTTAAATAATGAAAAAATACGTGCGCATATATTGTTTGAAGAATATTAATTGTAACAAATTTTTAATTAATATACGAATAAAGAATTTTATTCGTATATATATATATATATATATATATATATTAAAAAAAATAAATACATATATAATAGAAAGTAATGTAATATAACGATGTGGGGAAGAGGGGGGGGAGTTTAGGGGTGGAAATATACAATTTGGATTTTGAACGATGGGAAAATATACGGGTAATAAAAAAATAAAAAAGAAGTAACTTTCGGCGGTTAGCATTCGAAGCCAATCGCATTTGTGCGCCTAATCATACTTTCATTTGATCTGATAGAACACGCAAAAACGATTTTAATTGCTACGCGAATCGGATTCGATGTAATATTCGAATGTCCCTCGTGATAATTACACGCTCTCTCTTTTTCTATTTGTCTCTCTCTCTCTCTCTCTCTCTCTCTCTCTCTCTCTCTCTCACTCTCTTTCTTTCTCTCTCTCTCATATCCTCGTTGTCGACATTTATTGTGACAGGAGGGGTATGGGACTGAATGTTAACGATATACGCGTGTGTGTTCTCCTCCCCCTCAATTTCAGGCTCCCCCTCCCCCTCCTCCTCCTTCTGTCGTTACGCTTGCGCTTGCGTGAAAATTCCCACGCGAAGCTGCCAATTTTATATTCGTATTATCTCTCTCACTGATAATATTGGCACGTGAATTTTCTAACCAATGGCAATGACGACAACGACGACGATGATGACAATGAAACCGATTCGATGAAATTTTACGTTACGTTCGTTTTTTGCTTTCTTTTTTTTTTTGTTCGAAAAGTTTTATTTAAATAATAACCTATCGATTGGAATTAAATTTTTCTCTTGTTTTTTCTTTTTTTATATTATATATATATATTTTTTATTCTCTTTTTTTTTTCGTTTTTGTTTTTTTTGTTAAAAAAAACCAACATTCCCTCATATTCGTTGTAAGAGAAAATAACTCGTCGTATTTGTATTTTATTTTTTTTTTGAGGTTCTGTGTTGTTGTTGTTGTTGTTGTTGTTGTGTTGTGTTGTTGCGTTCCAATATCGTGCCGATGTGAATTTAATTCGTTTTTTTTCTCTCTCTCTCTCTCGTTTTCTTTTTTTTTTTTTAAAACATTTAAATCTGGCTTGAGAGAAAAAGAAAACATGTATTTTTATGCGCGTGTTCTTTTTTTCTTCTTTTTTTTTGTTTTTTTTTTATTAACGTAAGTTTGCAAAATATCTTTGAAAGTGTTATTAAACATTTGTCGATTGGAAATTGATGATTGTAGAAATATTATAGAAGAGATATGATTTGTTTTTAATTAAAGTATAATTATGTGCTAATAAATAAATTCTATAATTGTATTTAACTATTAAAATAAATGTGTGTGTGTATCGCTCTTTTAGGATATTGATGTCCATTGTTTTGGTCGTAACGATGATAAAAAAATTAATATAGACATCCCCGAACGATTATACAGTTAATTTAAACCGAGATTAAAATCTGCGATAAATAAATTGAAAATGTTAACATTTTCATTAAATGTTAAAATAAATGAAACAGAATTGATTTGATTGTTTAGTACGTCTGACGTTTAGAAATTCCTAAAAGCGTACGTTAATTAGAAACTGAAGTAAATGGTATAAAAAGAGAGAAAGAGAAAGAGAGAGAAAGAGAGAGAGAAAAAGAGAGAGAGAGAGAGAGAGAGAATGTCCCGGTGTAATTAACACTCTAGGGGTAATGAAAAAAAAGAATTTAAAAAAATAAATAAAATAAAAAAAGAGTAAAAATAAAGTATAAAATGAAAGGGGAAAATAAAATAAAATAAAATAAAATAAAATAAAATAAAATAAAATAAAATAAAAAAGTATCATCGAAATTAATCGATAAATAAACTTTAATTATGAACATTGAACGTTACGAACGATAGTAAATTATTCGCGTATAGAGAATACACGTGTTAGGCGAATAATTTGTAATTATATTACACATTTCGTGATTTCAATTAGTTTATTCTATAACGTTCTAACTCTCTCTCTCTCTCTAATTGTCTATTTTTCATTCTATTTTTTATTTTATTCCTGTCCCTCTCTCTCTCTCTCTCTCTTTCTCTCTATATATTTCTCTCTCTTTTTTTTTATTTCATTCGAATATCTAACGATTTCCACGATCTCAATCACGAGGTCATAAATTTTTACGTACGTAAATAAAAATAAAACACACGTAAACAAAGTTACTCGATCGAAACGTGAAACTGACGTTAACCATACTCCCTTCTCTTTCTCTTTCTCTCACTCTTTTTATTTCTTTCTTTCTCTTTTTTTTTTTTTTTTGCTATTTTATTTGAAAATAAATATACTCGCTTGAACCCATATACGTTCTTGCAACCGCAATCCTACCTATAGCAAACGTCAACTACGTTACCAAACATCATCACACCATAGTTGATACACACCCACTTTTATTACCAGTGAAATAGTGAATGAGAGTTTAAGGCAATTTCATTGGCCAGCAAAGCGATGAATTTTCATCCATTCTTAATAGCTTCGGATCTCGGTTAACATAAGTTTCTAACAAGCAAGAGAAGAGAATAACCCACTGTTCAAATATGACCGAGGTTCAGCCAGTTCGAAGAACTCCTGTAGGAGGCACTAACGTTCTTCTCTCTTTCTCTTTCTCTAAAACACACACATATGCGGGCATACACACATACACGAACCAACATTTATTCATTCTATCTTTCTCTCTCTCTCAGGTTCACTTTAATATATATATACACACATACATTTATTCATTCTCTTTCTCTCATATTATCTCATATTCTCTTGTTCACTCTAATACATACATAAAACATACACACACAATCACACACATTTATTCATATATTCTCTATTACTTTCATATTCTCTTGTTCATTCTAACATCTACACATAGGCACATACACAGACATATTTATTCATACTCTCTCTCTCTCTCCTTCTTTTATACACTCTAATGCACATAATATATACACATACAAACATTTATTCATTATCTCTTACTCTCTCTCTCTTTCTAGTACATTATAGTAAACGCACTTACACACACATTTATTCATTTTCTTGTACTCTCTCTCTTTCTTGCACATCTAGTAAACGCACTCACACACACACACATTTATTCATTTTCTCTCTCTTACACTATCTTTTTCTTTTTACTCATTCTCTCTCTCTCTCTCTTGTTCTCTTACTTAAAGCAGTCAACGAAGACTGTTCTGCCGCGAGTTTGTCTTTGGTATTAACGGGTTTTGGTATAGAGGCTTGCACTATGCTCGGCTTAGTACCATAAATTCTCCGCCATGGCAGACTCCCGTTAATATTGCCCGGAAAGCGGAAAGCGGTTTACGAAACCCTCTAAACCGTCTCCTACCACCACCTATGCTAGCCCTCACCATTCTCTCTCTCTCTCTCTCTTTCTCTAACTATCCCCTTCTCTCTCTTTTTCTCTCTTTCTCTCTATTTCCTATCCCTCTCTCTATACCTATCCCTCTTTTACCTCTTCCCATTTAACTCTCACGGTACCCTTTAAACCAACACTTCGTTCTATGTACCATCTCGCGTTACCCTTTTACAACCAAATCCACTCTATTTTCAATGGATCGTTCACAACTTACGACTCGAGTACCGTTTTCTGCTTGATACTTTCTACGTGACCTTGAATATATATATATATTATATATATTTAATATACTAAATGTATATAGTACGTGTAGGGGTATATATAGAAGGATTTGAAATGAATCTATGCTAATATATTCTTTTTGTTATATAGGATTTATTAACTGTTTTTTTAATGAAATTTATTTTTCATCTATTTCATATTTAATTTTTTGATCTTTTTCGTTTGTTCTTGTTGATATATATATATATATATAAAGTCAGGAAAAGATTTGAAATGAATTTATACTTATATATATTATATTCCTCGTATTATATCGCGTGTTTATCTCAATTCTTTTAATTAAATATTTTTCATATTCTTTTTTTCATTTTTTTAAATCATCCTTTTTATATTTTCTTTTTTATTTTTTTTTATTTGCTTATTATGAATGATTTTAATTGCTTGTTTTTTTTATTTTTTTCTTTGGTTGATACGCATCGTGTTAAATAAATCGTTTCTAATATTCATCATCGTTATTTGATTGATAATTATTAATGAAATATTTTCACAATCGTTTGTTTTAAATGATTTACTTTTTATTTTCTTTTTCTATTTTCTATTCTTCTCTTTTTTTTCTCTCTTTTCTTTTTCTAACAAAAGATCTTTACGTTTGTTCTCTAAATCAGGAAGAAATACAACGTAAAGTTTGATAGGTATCACGTGTTCGATGCTTTCTCAAAGCTTGAAAACTTTCCAAAAGTGACTCTCGTTCTACTATCCTTTCTTATAAGTATTACAAACACACACACACACACACACACAGACACACACTCGTAAACGCACACACGTAGATAAGTAAGTACGTATGTTCGTTCGTATTAAAACGAAAAAGGGATGAAAGGGTGGGAGAATAAAGATGGTGGAAAAACATAGAGGACTGCAAGAGTTAAGGAAACTTTGGTCTACTGAAATTTTCGAGTTGAGATTTCCCGAGTTAGAATCGTCCTCATTGGAGTATATGTGTGTGTACATGTGAATGTGTATATATCACATATATATGTGTGTGTAACTAGAACCTTTGAAAACGTTCAATTATCTTTCGAACGACTTAAGAAGAAAAAGTTTTCTTAAAAGTGATTGATATTTTTGCGAAATGTTTTTTTCAAATTATCTTATCTTTTTATTTTTGTTCTGTTTTATTTTGTTTAGTTTTAAAATTATGTGTTAGACATTACAAAAAAAATATTACGCGTACTCTATATACCGCGAGAGATATAATTATAAAATATTTTAATAAATGTCAGAGATCTATATGATAAATTAAACGAAACATGTGGAATATATGTGTGTTTAAATGAATAAAAATTCATTTCTTTACTTAACGATTTTCGATTCAATACTGAATTAAATGTCCTCGGTATAAACGAAAAGATAACAATGACGGAAAAGTAAGCGGAAAAGTCAGATAAAATATACAACGAAGATACGTAAAAACGTTGTATGCAGTTTTGTTTTTTTTCTTTTTTTTTTTTTTATATTTACAAAGAACCAATCCATATCTCGTGTAGGACAAATAAATACAGTAAACAAAATCATACGGTTAATAATTTCAATATTTTTATCTCCGGTAGAAAAAAAATTGATTGCGTATCGAACGATTCCATTGTCTAAGCAATGAAAAATTTCAAAAGGTAAATAAACTAGATAAAAGAAATATTGCAAAAAAATGTTGATCGAATGCAACTAACAGTAATATGAAAAACATAATAATAATAATAGAAATAAAATATATATATATATATATATATATACATAAAAAAACAGAGAACCATTTATCGAAAAGTGTGATCGGCGTAACGAGAAAATGGTTTCGTTAAAATCGTTGAACATTACAAAAAAAAAAAAGAAACAATTGGAATACTTCGTGCTAGAATTAATTTCGTAGTAATTCGATTGAACGAGATATATCCCTCCTTATCTCTCTTTTTATATTTTCCAAACTTCGATGGATCGATAAGTCGTTTGTATCGTTGATCATACGAATTTGAATAGAGAGAGAGAGAGAAAGAGAAAGAGAGAGAAAGAGAGAGAGAGAGAATTGATGGAATCGACGGAATCGGTTTACACAAAAGCATACAGACAGAGAGTCAGAGGCAGGAATAGTATAGCATAGTAACAATAGCAACATCATTCTCCTTCTCTCTCTCTCTCTCTCTCTCTCTCTCTCTCTCTCTCTCTCATTCAGTATCTCTCATTTCGATGTTTCAGAAAGCCCTTTCGCGAGCTTCAGTTTCCTCGTCCGGTCTTCTCTAGTTCACAAGGTGTAGCCTCAAGCTGTGACAAATCTGGAAGCACTGTTGGAAAAGGAAACGAAGCTAGAGATACGGGATATATCAGAAAAATGGAGAAAGAGAAAGGAATAGATAAAAAGAAAGGAAGGAGAAAGAAAAATATCATGTAGGAAAGAAAAAGAGAGAGGGAGGAATAGTTGGAAAAGGGAGAGAGAGAATAGAGGGGTGGAATAGTTGGAAAAATAAAAAGAGAGAGAGAGAGAAAGAAAAGTATAGTAGTAGTTACAAAGAGCAAGAAAGAGATAGAAGAATAATAGTAATAGTAAAAGAGAAATAGTGAGTGAGATAGAAAGAGAAAGAGTAATAGTGATAGTTGTAAAGAGTAAGAGAGAGAGAGAAATAGTGGTAGTTGCTAAGAGCAAGGGAGTAAGGGAGAGGAACAGCTGCAAAGAGCAAGAGATAGAGAGAGAGAGAGAAAGATAGAAGAATAAAGGTAACTGTAAAGAGCAAGAGATAGATAGAGAGAGAGAGAGAATGAAAATAGAGATAAAGAGAAAGAGAGAAGAATAGAGGTTACTGCAAAGAGATAGAAAGAGGAAAAGAGAGAGGAATAGTGGTTGTTGCAAAGAGGAAGAGAAAGAGATAGAGAGAGATAGAGATAGGGGAATAAAAGCAGATGTGAAGAGAGAGAGAGAGAGGGAGAAACCGAATAATAGAGATAGATGTGAATAGAGAGGGAGAAAGAGAGAGAGAGAGACACACACAAAGAGATAGAGAAAGAGAGAGAGATAGAGGGAGAGAGAGAGGAGGAGAGAGTGTAAGAGAGAGAATACACCTTGATAGTACGGAAAGCCCAATTCTTGGTGAGCATAGTCATGATAGTTGGAAAAGGAACCCCCAGGCTTCTCGTCGGAAACGTCTACGTATCGAGAGCAAAAGCTTGCATCTAAAATCCTTCGAAGCTTTTTCTCTTTTTTCTTTATTTCTATTTCCACGTATCTTTCTCTTTCTCTTTCTCTCTCTCTACCTGTTTCTATTTTTCTCTTCCCGTTTCTCCCTTTTTTTTCCCTTGCAAAGTTCTCGACCTCGAGCATTAAAGCATAAAGTTTTTTACTTGACGTTGATAAAATCTGTCGAAGAATGTTTCTTACTTTTTCTATCTCTTTCTTTCATTTTTTATTTATTATATTCGATCTCTCCTTCTATTTCTCTTTGTTTTTTCTTTCGTTACCTTTCCTATTCTCTATTTATGGCTTTTTTTTTTTTTCTTCTATTTCTGCTAATATGCCTTTACTTTTCTCTTCGAGTAAAATTCTAAAGGACGAAAGACAGGACTAAGAAAAGAAAGATAATGTCATAAATAACGTTTTATGACAATCGAAATGTCCGAGAATATGAATTTCTCAACTACCATTGCGCGTTTAATATCTTCCTTCATTATACCTAAAAAAAAAAAAGAAAAAATGGAATGAACTGAGAAAGAAATATCATATCTTTCTCTTCTATTCTCTTCCGACAAACACGATCGCGAAAAATGCGGAGAAAAGGTAAAATAATGCGGTATAAAATGAAAAAAAGGAAACAAAGAAGGAAAGAAATAATAAGAAAAAAAAAAAAATAAAGGAGTTAACACGGTCGAGAATATTTCGATGAAAATGGATGATGGCAAGTACAACAACGTTAAGTTAAAACCCAACCGCCTTTCCTTCTTACGAAACAATAAAGTACTTCGGTAACATCGAATAATATACACGCGAATATGCGATATCAAGCTGTCCTCGTTTTTATATATTTTCACACTGAAAAGAAATTTTTCTAAGCTTACATAATCAAACTAAACGTAATCTTTTTTCTATGATGTTCGTTAAAATGTCATTTCACGAATTCTTACGATTGAAATTTTTATTCGATTATAGCGATCAAAAAAATTGATTCGAAAGATACGAGAATTCGACGTGAGATAATTATTTCATATTTACAAAAAAAACTTGTGTGTGTGTGTGTGTGTGTGAACAAAATTATTTTCGACAATAAAATTTAATTGTCAAATTTTCAAACATAACATTTTTCTTTCCAATAAATTTATTATCACCTCGTGAAAAAATATTATTATCTTTAAAATGTGTGCTTGATCATTACAATTGAATACAAATTCTGATCGTAAGAATTCATGGTGTATAAACTCTTACAAATGTATAACAACAGATTATGTATGTCTGTCTTTATCTCTCTTTCTTTCTCTTTCTCTGTATACTTTGCTTTTGTTTCACGAATACGATGATAAGTTGTGTGTTAATCTTATAATAAATAAAATCTCTTTAGTTTAACTACAAATTAAAATATTGTTTCCTCTTACACTACTAAACTTACAGAATGGAATAATTAATGTCCAAGGGGGAATGAGACGCGAATTTGAATTACGATGTTCATGTTTGAGAACTCGGTGTAAGTCTGATACGATATAAATGCGAATAGCAGTCCGTTGAGAGATATTTTACATGATATATACATGCATACAGAACATATACAGAAAGAGAGAAAGAGAGAGAGAGAGAGAGAGAGACGGATGAATTTCATAATCCCTCCCCTTTCTCTCTTTTACACACATACATACACACACAAATACGCTGATTCATTCATTCATCCACTTACTCGTTCATTTACTTTACCAACTATGTCAACCCCTAGGATTTGAACTTACGATTACTAACACACGCGAAAATGGAAAAGAAAATTTATTATAGTCGTACGATATTCTTTTGTCAAAAAAAGGGATTGAATGTGGAAGAGAGGACGGTGACGGTGTGCGGGGGGTGGGAGGGGGGGGAGGGGTTAGTAGGGTAAAGCATCAGCAGCAGTAATAGCAGCAACGAGTGATAGCAACAGCACTGGCATATCTCGAAGAGTACCGTTAGATATCGAGATATCGCTGACGTTTCGCTGATACCGAAAGAAAAGAAGGAAAATTTATCACCACCACTTTTACCACCATCTTTACCACCAACCACCACCAACCACCAACCACCACCACTAATGTAAGAGCAAAAGCTTTCGTACTAACGAGACCGACCTTTCTAATGTTCCTATTCGGTTTGAAAAATCTACCGTAAGTTTCCTAG
>NW_014569698.1:373215-377883 GCF_001313835.1 Polistes canadensis | reverse complement strand
AACTAACCAACCAACCAACAACCTTCTCGTCTGGATATCGATGGAATCGAATGAACTGCTTCGACGTTCAAGAGAGAGACTGATTCTTAAAAAGAATGAAAAGACAGAAAGAAATAGCGAACAGAGGGAGGCTGACGCAAAAAAAAAAAAATAGAAAGGTAGGGAGAACGATAGCTAGCCAGACCGATAGAAAAAAAAATGGTTGAGAAGGGGGAAAGAAAGAAAGAGCGAGTGAGTGAGTGACAGAGAAAAAGTATGAAAGAGAAAGAAAGGGAGACAATTTAATACAAAATAAAAAGAAGAGAGAGAGAGAAGATAAAGAGACTAATAAGACAGAAGGGAAAGAGAGAAAGATTTAAAAAAAAAAAGAAATAAAAGGGACAGAACGATTGCAATGGTATACAAAAAAAATAGAACGAAAGATAGAGAGAGAGAGAGAGAGAGAGAGAGAAATAAATAATGAAAACAATAAGAGAAAGTAAAAGAGAGTATTATAGGAATAAATCAACGAATAAAAAGTGAAAAAAAAAAAAAAAGAAAAGAAATATATACACATTTATAAGAATTTTTTAAAAGAATGGGGAAAATAGTAAACTAGATTTCTGCTAGGCAAGGATATTTATTTTCTAAGTTAAAGTTAAATCGTCTGTGCACGGTTTCGGGGCAGACAAGTAGAGTAATACACCTGTTAGTTCTGTTCACCAAATGCATGCTCATGCCTCCATCGCTTCAAGCTCCAATGGTCCAATCAGGTCTTACAAATGAAATAGAGAGAGAGAGAAATATAGAAGATAGGTAAAGTGTTTAAAGGAATCTCATCGACATTTGCGAAATTTCCTACAAGAAGGTAACGTAGTCACGCGTATAGTACTCGTCGAGTTTTCCCTTTTTGCGAACAAGCGAATAGTATATAGTTGAGGAAGTTGTTTCCACACTTCTGCCAATGCTTCTTTGATTATTCTAGATATCCTAGACGAATACGTCGTTATGAGACAAATAGAACTCATATTCGCGAATGACTTTTCGTTTAATTGTTTCTATTATAAATCGACTTGTTAAACATTCGTAAAAGTTAATCATCAAATTTTATTCTTTATTAAATATATATAAAATATTATTATATTAATATATATTATAGAGAGTATATATATAAAATGATCATAATTTTGTATCAGATATATCATTCTCTTAATTCTATCTCAATGCTATCATTAAATAAATAAATAAATAATAATAATAATATATTTGTATATATATAAAAATAAATGAAATATAATTTAATTAGTCAAAAATAATTTATCAAGTATAATACTATCAATATAATATGTAATAGTAGTAGTAGTTTAGATAATTGACAAATGATTTCGTAGATACGCATAAATCATTGTTAAAAGAACTTCGACGTTAGAAAAATTCTTTTTGTACCGTTCGAACTTATCCGCTCTTATATAGACACATAAGAAAAATAACGATTTCCAACGATTGATCTACTAAAACTCACGATTTTTCTTTCCCCCGAGATCATTTGTCACGATTGGAGATAAGAAAAAGTTTATCTCTTCCTAGTCGAAATAACACTTTTTTTGGTCTATGGTATATGGCTTTGGAAACCTCTGACGTCATACCACATACACTAAACTGCACTTCCTAGAACTGTTTAGAATTAGGAGCGTGCTTTAGGGCGTTACGTCAGAGGCAGAAATTTACGACGAATGGGACTTCCTGATTCTCTCCTCTCCTCTCCTCTCCTTTCCTGTCTTCTCTTCTCTTATTCTCTCTTTTGTCTCTCTCTCTCTCTCTCTCTCTCTCTCTTTCTCTCTTTTCTGGCATACTCTTGCTCCACTTGTAAGGCAATTACGACAGTAACAGTAAACTCCGATCGATTTCTTCTTCGAAATTCGAAAGGGCGTATTCGAATGTCGAGTTGGACGCCAATTGCAATTTCTACGATCTTTCGCGAGTTTCTATCTATTATCTATAACTATTCTATATCCCCTTACTACACATATCGATCTTATTTTATTCTTCGCATTTATTCGATATTCCTTAATGTTACACGAGAATTTCATTATAATCGATATGTAATTATAAAGTATTGAAATTTCATATCATTTCAATGGTGTGTATCGAATTTATTTTTTTTATCTTATAAATCATATGTATATTTATTTAAATAATTTTATCTAATTATAGAAAGATAAGTCAAGCAATTTTTATAATGTCCGATTAATTATTATCTTATTATATTATTATAAATATTATATTTGAGATGAACGTATTGATTTTTAAAGAGACACACAACTTTATATTGTGATATTATATTTATATATAATTTAAATATATATATTCATATTTTTAGATAAATATTATTTCTGTAATATCTCTCTTAAGAAACGAAGAATATTTTATTAAATTATAATTTTTCCAAAAAAAAAAAAAAAAAAAAAAAGAAAAAAAAAGAACCAAAGAGAAAATAAAAAGATATTAAACGAACGAAGCTGATAATTAACAAGTTAACGAAGACAGCTTTTATATTGAACTTTTTTAATCGATATTATTGAATAACTTTAATTACTTTATCTTTTCTTTTTTTTCTTTTTTATGGAGGTGTGGTGTGGTGCGTGTAATTTACTTATATTTTATATTAAATTAAAAATAAGATAATTGTTTCACTATTTAACATAAGTTCTAGGTTAGATTTCCTCTATTTCCCAAGGGGGTGAATGGGTAAAGGGTAGAATCTTGTGCAAAGGTGCAAAGGTGCAAAGGTCGTAGTAGAGAGAGAAAGAGAGAGAGAGAGAGAGAGACATTTACAGAACGTTGACAACATTTTCCTTCAACGCAGTATGCAACCTATGTTTCCTTTTAACATTTCTACTAACGTTTCTCGTGACATAATTGTCTCGGGACAAATGAACTCCACCCTTTCACCTACGATCTTCTTCTCCCTCTCTTTCTCTTCTCTCTCTCTCTGTCTCTCTCTCTCTCTCTCTCTCTCTCTCTTCTTCATCTTCACTTGGTAATGCATTTAACCACTTAAGAACAAGACGTTTTACTTTAGTGACCGTACCAATTATCCAAGAACCAATTTCGATAAGTTAAACAGAAAACGATCCGATTCGATTTGAACTTATCAAACAATGTTTCTTGTATATTGTATAATTTTAATTAAATTTTATATCGATATTTTTATATATATATGTATGATCAAACGATTTAATCAAATAATTCTCTCGATCGGATGTAATGTCTCTAAGTTTTTTTTATTGCTTTTATTTAAATTATTATTAATAATAGTATTTTCTCTTTTTATTAAATATGTGTTCAGTATTTATATATATTTATTGTAGAATTTGTCGTAATTTCGTATATTCAAATGAAAATAGAATATATCTCTCTATAAAATGAAAACAAAATTTATAATAAAAATGATATTTAATGTTTCTCGTATTTATAAAGAGCATTGTGAAGTATATCTTTTATAAATAAATCATTTCAACATTATTTATTGGCCAAACGCAAATATATATTCTTCTGTATACATAAGCGCGTATACAAAATTCTTTTAAAAAAGCTTTGAGAAAATAAAGTGAACCAAACATTTATCTTTTTATTCGCAAATATATTGTTGTCGTATATCTTTTCTATACTACTACAAATGAAACTTTTCTATCGTAATTTTTGTTTGTTTTTTTTTTATCCACTCTTTTTCATTCCTTTTAGTTACTCACATAATCTTCAATTTTATACTACGCACACGTTTTACTTTTTACTACTACTACTACTACTATTACTATTACTACTAATACTACTAGTACTTTCTAACATCCCATACATACTTGACGAGCCATTTGTTGTGGTAAAAGAAAAAAAAGAAAAAAAGAAAAAAAGATACCTCGACGATTCGTTTTAACGTTTTACAAAGATTTCAAGTTGGCTTGGTTTCTACAAGCTCGTCGTGAAGCATTAAGATTACATAAGATGCTTCCTAATCCTAAGCAGACGAATACTTTCAAGAAAAAGAGAGATTTTATATACGGAACAACAGGAGAAACACATTTGATCTTGTTTATTCTTTCAAGATTTACTAGAAAACTTTTTGTCTCTTTTCGTTTTATATCATTTCGTTAAAAGAAAAAAAAAAAGCACACAATACACACACACACACACACTTATATAATTTTTCTTTATCGAGATGCGATATAACAAAGTAATATTTTATATATTTCTCAAATTATTTAATTCTTTTTCTTCTTTTTCTTCTTCTTCTCCATATTTTTCTGCGATTTCTTTTTTTTTTTTTTTTTTTTCTTACCACGATGATAACTTCAGTTGTCGCGAGGGAAATTAAAATTGCAAATTTTCTCAAAGTTCATGTCAAAATGTCCAAGTTAATAGGAACGAACGATGTGGAATGAAAAACGGATGGACGATTGAAAATAAAGAGAGAGAAATGAAAATTCTCTTTCTCTCTCTCTCTCGTATTTCTACCACTAAAGGGTAAGCTTCTTCTTTTCAATTTGTTTTCATATTTAGAAAAATATTTTTTTTCACGATTATTATAATGATAATGAAAAAAAAAAAAAAAAAAAAGGTACAAAATTTCTTTTCCCCTGAGTTGAAACTTATGGATGTATTTTCTGTTCAGCACCCCTTACACCACCACGC
>NW_014569698.1:370687-373154 GCF_001313835.1 Polistes canadensis | reverse complement strand
GGTAAGCTTCTTCTTTTCAATTTGTTTTCATATTAATATATATTTCTATAGTAATAATGATAATAATAATAATAATAATAATAATAATAATAATAATTCGGAATATTTGTACACACTCGTTATGCATGTTTTCCGTTTTAATGTAATGACAAAGAAAAATATATTAAAAAGAGAGAGAAAATCCTTTATAACTTTTCTCTTTTTTGTAACATATTTTTATGCTCCCTTATAAAACATTATTTTGTTCTTTTTATATTTATACTAATTGATATGCATTATATACACTCTGACGTTATATAATATAATATAATGATACACAATCTTGCGTAAACCATTATTACTGTAATTCGTTTATTCAATATAATACATAGAAAAAAAAAAAAAAAACAAAAAATTTTTAAAAATAATAACGAAACGAGAATATATATTTCTCGTCTTATATTATAACATATTATTTTTCTTCTCCATCATTATTTCTCATTTATTTTACTAACAAATATTTCCGCGATTTCGTATCATCAATCCATAGATCACCGTAAAAAATAAAAGAGAAAAAGAAAAGAGGAAATACAGAATTCTCTCGAAACACATTGGATAAAATATTCATAATAATAATTCAGAAAATTCTTAACGTATACATTAAAAAATACATATGTGTTTCCTTCTCTCTTTCTCTCTCTCTCTCACACACACACACACACATTCTCTCATTATTACTCTCTTTCTCTCTCTGACATTAATATCGATCTCCTATTATTTTTTCTTTCCAATCACCATGAAAAGAAAACGTGAAATGAACGCGCGGAGAAGAAAAAAGAGATATATAAATAAAAAAAAAAAAAAAAATACAACACAAAGAATAAAAGAATAAGAAAGAGAGAGAGAGAGAGAGAGAGAGAGAGAGAGAGAGAGAGAGAAATAGAATGGAGTCGTATGCGTGAGCAATTATTTTCTCGCGTTTTATAGAAGGACAAATATAGAGAGATTGTGAATAGGAAAAGGAGAAGGAAAAAAAGGTGGTAAGGGGGGGGGAGGAGGAGGAGGAGGAGGAGGAGGAGGAATAGAAAGGAAAGAGGAATGGAAAGTCGAACAACAATTTACGCGTAGATTCGTACGAATAAACGAATAAATGCTCCGGGGGCAGATTTTTCATGGGTGGTTTAAGCTTTAATCTAGGGATAAGCTTCGCGAACAGAAACACAGAGAGAGAGAGAGAGAGAGAAACGGGAAAATATAGATAGATAGATAGATAGATAAAAAGTAACATATAGAGCTACGTTTTCCTATATGCACGAATATATGCGAACAAACATATGTTATATTGGATCGGGTAAAAAGTTTCTATATATTTTATTGCGAATGTTAAACAAGAGTGTTTATTTTCTTCTTCCTTTTTTTTTTTCCCCCTTTTTTTCTTCATATTTCGTATTCAGCCTCCATACGAAATAATTCGGATTGTTTTATCGATCGTTATTTATTTACAATTTGTTACGTAACGGAATATAATAATGCGATTGATTTTAATATAATGTATAGTAAAACTTGACGAAAAAACTTTTTCCCCGACCCGATATACAGGATGTCCTGTAATTTGGGGTGTTTACAAGCTTTGAAGGGAGAAATGATTTTACATCGGAAAAAAAAAAAAAAAGAAAAAAAAAAACTCTAAATCGATAATGTAAATTCCAATTTGTTCCGTATAAATGTTTGTTTTAGAGAAAAAATTGAGTTTGGAAAATTTGTCGAGTGCCGTACGACTATTGGCACACACGTTTACCGAAAAGCCTTGTTCGATATAAGTATAAGTGCGAGATCTATACAAAAGATATCATCGTATTACTCACATGTGTGTGTGTGTGTTTGTGAATATATGTTCAAAAATTATCAAAATATTCTCCTACGTATTCGCGAGAGAGTGTATATTCCGTCGAAATAAAATTTCAATCAAAAATTCACGTCGACAAATTTTCCAACTTATTTTTTTTCTCTTAAAAAAAAGAAAAAAGAAAAAAAAAACAAAAAGCAAAAACCAAAAGCCTCATACGAATAATTTGGATTCGACGTAGAAAAAATTAAGTCGAATATAAGTATTATCTAACACTCTCTTATGCAACCAGTTGTAAAACACCCTGTATATACGTCGAAGCGTTATTTAATGGAGAAAAACATTGGTAAATTTATAAAACCCCTTCAATTCTTTTTCTATATCTTGGAACAGAATTCTTCGATTTTGGTATTACGTATAAAGGAATAAAAAGATAGATAAACAGATAGAAAGAGAATCACTGAAAGAGAGAGAGAGAGAGAGAGAGAAAGAAAAGGGTGGGGTGGGGGTTGTATAGAGAAAGAAAGAAAGAGAGAGAAAAATATAAAGAAAAGAAAAAGTATATAGGAACATTTGGCTTGGTGGAAGTTTGCCCGCTTATCAAAAAGACCGATCGAAAGGGGAGTGGGTGGAGGGGGTGGG
>NW_014569698.1:362883-370052 GCF_001313835.1 Polistes canadensis | reverse complement strand
ATAATATAATAATTATATAATATAATAAATATAATATTATAAAATAAATAAATATATTTTTTCTCTCTCTCTCTCTATCTTTGTCTATTTTTCTTTCTGTTTATATTTTTTTTTTTTTTAAATCCTAATAATTTTCTCTCCATTTTTTTTTTTGTTCATTTTCTGTGTTCCTTTTTTTTTTTCTATCTCTTATTAGGAGTCTTTCTATTTCTCTTTCCCTTTATCTCGGCGAAGAAACGTATTTACCCTGATTTTCGGTCGTTTTCTCTCCTTATCTATATATATATATATATATCTCTTTCTTTCTCTCAGTAATTCACGAGACTCTGGGAATCAAGAAGCTGTGAGAACGTAGCAAGGAACTCCCTCGAAAATGGAAAGTACGCTCAGAGTACGGTCGGTTTGCTCGATAACGCGCGATTTAAGCTTTGATCTCGTGCTTTTCTCTTTCCACATTTTCTCTCTTTCTATCTTATTCAAGAGAAAATTAGTTTTCTTACGTGGTAATACGAAAATCGTTCCTATTTCTTTACCTTATTCATTTTTTAAGTCTTATTTAGAAAGTATAACATCGTGTCAACAAAAATATTATTATTTTTCACATTAAATATAGATAAATTAAAAATATCTTCTTGTTTTTTTTTGTTTTCGTAATTCTCGACTATTTTTCTCGATTATTTAATTACTATTATTATAATATTATTATTTATTATTTTGTATTTATATATTCCTTATATTATATTTCTCATAGAGTAATTATAATATTTTTATTTAATAAAGAATATGTGAATGCATTCACATATAAGTGTAATAAAAATTGTTAAATATAAATAAGGTAAATGATAATTAACAAATTTAATCTAACTAATCTATCTATTTATTTATTTATTTATCTATAAATCTATCTCTAAATATCATGATTGCATTTATCGATGAATACGAGAGCAACGATAGAATGTAACATCGATCTCTGTTTACACATAAATTTTACATTGGCTATTAGAACGAGAGCAAGTTGTATCTCTCTGGAAATTGATAGTACACGCAAGGTTTGCTTTATCTAGCCCGTCTAATGAAAGCTATGTCCTCAAAAGCTATCCACGAACGTCCTAATTTACCGCGAGAAATGCGTTTACCTACCTCTAAATACGTCCATCTACGATAATCTACATATATATACATAGAGGTATATGTTTTAGGTATACCAACTCTGAAAATCCACACACACACATACACACAGAACGTTTCCAAAACATACTAAATATATCTAAATAATTTGGTAACTTCCAAACGTGATAGTTACGCTGATTGATTTGCATTTAGATTAATGACATTTATAATTATTTATTTAAAATAGAAATTCACACACATTATTTTTTCATTCCTCTTACGGTTTTCACATATGACGTTAGATAATTTATTTAAAAATTGTATTATTATTTATAAAGAAAAAAAAAAAGAAAACACACGTTTATAATCTTATTTGTCTCTCATCGTAAAAAATTACTATATTTATAATATTCTTACAAATTCATAAATAATTGTTCACCAACACAAAAATTAATAATAAAAAAAAAATTTCTAAATCAAATTAATATTTATTAATTATCATATTATATATGACATAATCTTAATAACAATAAATATTATATTTGACATAATCGAGTAAGAATAGATAAAAATTGACAATTAGATTTGACGGATAGATAAATAGATCTTTTAGGCCTATTCAAATCAAGAATTTAGGTTTATTTTGATCCTTTGCTCTACAGGAGACGTTTACAAGACAATAGATGACGTACAGGAATATTAATTTAAGGTCAGAACGAAATTGTGGAAAGTAGTAAATCAGTTCTCTGAGAAATTCCATTTGTTGAGGAAAACTATGCGCCCTTTAGAAACTTCCCTTTTCCTTATACAATACTATATCTCGAACTATAAACATGACTCGTTAAATCGTTTCCTTTCTCCTTTCTTGTTACCTTTCGATCGGCACGTTCCGCTCTATTTCACACCGATAATATTTACTATCATCTTTCTATTCCACACGTTGGCATTTATGGATCATAAAGAAAATATATAAACAAACAAACAAAAATAAATAAAAATAAACGTGAAACGTATGATCTCCGTGTCCGTGGTAACTCATAAAATATTTGTCTCACTCTATTTCTCTCTCTCTCTCTCTCTTTTTATTTTACTTTCTATTTTAAATTATTATTAAAAACAATGTATAGAAAGAGAGAGAGAGAGAGAGAGAGAGAGAGTACAAATAAAATTTTCATAATATTTTTATCGTAAACATGATATCTAATTTTAATCTTTGATTAAATTTTGCAGCATAGATTATGATCTATAATAATAATTATTCTAAGAATAATTATTTTCGACGACAAAAATATATAATAGATAAATAAAAAAAAATAAGTTTAAAAAAAGAATAATGATTTATATGTATAATAAAAAATTTATCAAAAATATCTCTCTCCTTTTCTATTTATTATTATTGTTATTTTTTTTCTTCTTATTTAATAATAATCCTTAGACGAGAAATCGAAAATTTGACGCTTAATTAAAAACCATGGTGTAGATTTTCTTCCAAGATAAAATAAACCGAATGAAAAGAAACATAATTACGAAACATCAATTTATTAATAGCTCAGAAAATATCTCCTCTTCTCTCTCTCTCTCTCTCTCCTTCTCTATTTGTTAGTTTTATTTTAATAATAATAATAATAATAATAATAATAATAATAATTTAAATATAATGTATCGATATATACGGGAAATTTCAACGGTGTTTTCTTATCACATAACGAGATCAAAATATGACACCTTCATTATATTATCACGGGGTGGAGAGGGGGGGGGGGTGCGTGTGGTGGAAGATTTTTCTTCGATGAAAAATATTTCTTCAACAATTTTCCTGCTTCTGCCATCTTCTTTCACTTATTCTTCCTCATTTTATCTTTCTCTTTTTTTTTTTTTTTTTTCATTCTTCATCCTTCTTTTTTTTCTTTTTCTTTTCTTTTCTTTTTTTTATTATTGTTCACCATCTTCTTTTCCTACTTCGTCTAGACTCGACTAAAATTGCCAATCGATTTATGCAAATCCGTGGTTAACAGACAGCTTGTCGCTCGCAGGTAAAGCTTTTAATAGCGCTGCCACTGTCATTATTGGCTACATAGTGGATCGTTAATCCCCTAAAGGCATAATGAAAATTAAACTTCAGCCAGAAATGTGCAAGCGCATCGAATTCGTAGAGTTAATAATTTAGGCTCTTCTTCGCGAAAACAAAATTCTATCAAAATATTTATTTATTTATGTCACTGTTGTACGTTTTTTTTCTTTTTTTTTTTTTTTTTTTAATGATTTTTCATTATTATCTTTATTTTCTCTTCTTCTTTCGTTCGAGTTTCGTCGAATTATTTTTGATATTTTTTTGTATTTTTGCATTAAATTAATTTTCTATTAGAAAAATAAATTATGTTTAATACGCGCTTTTGTGATATTATTATATGTTATGAGGATTGAATAAAATCTGACGATTATAAAAGATTTCAGATTCGCGAGATACGTATTTTATGCTAAAAGCTATAATAAATCCTTTTGGAATATAATATATTACGTCGTGTGTTAATACATTGAAGATAGACATAAGGCGATTTAACGAAAGAATCTACACGTCGTTATAATATTTTCTATCTCTCTCTCTATCTCTCTCTCTTCGTTTCTTTTTTTTTTTATTCGTATCTTTTCTATCTCGTTGTACTTTCAACAGATCGACTTATGCGAATGAATAATCGTATAAGTTTTTTTTATCATTGATATCTCTCTGTTCTTATGTATTTTATAATAATTCATTTCTTTTTCCATTGGGTAATAAAAAAAATGCATCATTATTAACAAAAAATTGTAAACTAAACTCATTAGATAAAATTATTCGGATAAATGAAAATATTTCTATATCATTCATTAATGAATTAAAAACACACACACACACACACAATATAATATAAGAATTATTTATTTTACAAATTATTTAAGTATTTTAAATCATTTCTACATTTAAAAATATTATTACATTTAATAATATTTTTAATAGAAATAATATTGTCATTAAATGTTTCCTAAATAATAAAAAAATATTTTGTTTCCATATGCTAAATGAAAATATTTCTATTATTTATAATAAAAAAATATCTAGGCCAAAGGAATAAAAAAAAATAAAAATTTAAATGTATCCAAAATAAAAATGATAATATTTATATATTATCATTTGAAAATGTAACAAAGAAGTATTTTATTAATTCAACTCACGCATAATCATTTAAAGTTCTCTAATTTCTAGAGAGAACAGAATAAAAAGGTCCTATATCTCTTTCGTTCCAGTTTAATCTCACCTGATTTGAATCCCAGATTATTCGAGTAACGATGGAAACACATGCTACGAAGTACTTTGAGACTAGTGAGAATTGTCGAGTTACGTCAACGAGGGGATAAGAATCGTTTGGGGGATCAACTTCTAACATTAAAACGAGGCAACCTTGATAATAGCAGCACCAACAATGATGAGAGATTAACATAGGAAAGTACCTACTTTGTATTATCGTGTAATGCACTGTTTGACCTTTTGAAAACCGTTACTACTTTTTACTTACTCGAAGTATCACAAATTCAAATTAATTCGAATTATTTTTGTCTTTCTTTATTTTGTTCGATATGTAAAACAATACGTGATGTTTGTAAATATGAAAGTGAAATACTCAAATGAATTATTTCAATCGAAAATCATATAACACGATCGTTAATGGTTATTATTTAACGTGATATGAGATTAATTGTGAATTAAAAAATATTTTTAAATGTTATCGCAGTTTTTTATTATTGAAAATTGTTTATGGTGTTTCTTGTGGAATTGTTAATGGAATCTTAAACGTTAAGGAGTAACTGGGAATTGTTTTGATATTTTATATATTCGTAGATTAACGAATTTTTAGAATTATATTGAATTTTTCAAGAAAAATTAATATTATTAGATTGAAAATATATATAATTAATAAGATAAATAAAAATACGTATATGAAATGTTATTTATAAATTGGCACTAATTTTGACGTATAATCCAATACGTTTATTGAGTTTCCAGTTTTACAATTTGAAAAGAAAATTAGTCTGAAAATGATTTATATAAGGTATAATTGATTTTTTAATATGATTTCTAAACTTTTGACATATATCCTGTATATTACTTTCAAATCATATATATTCATTTAACGCAACATTTATATTAATAAATGAATTATTACTTTTATGAAAATTGTACAGTTAACTTTACGTTTTCAAAAATTATATTAACGTACAATTTATCTTTTAATTAATATATGAAAATATATACATATACGACTTTTATAATACAAGAGTAACAATATAATTAAATTTACTCGCGTAATATGTGTAATATATTTAAAAATATTCATATATAATATAATATAATATAATTAATAAAACAAATATTCATAAAAACATTTCAAGTCAATTTGAATGGATAACCGTTTCGAAAATACGCGAGAAGTAGTAACGGTCTGCGAAAGGTCAGACGGTGCGGTACGGTGTGTGTAATATAAAAAATAAAGTATTTGATTACGTGTGATAATATAAAGGTGTTTAGGAAGAAATTGTATTGTAAAATGTTAAATATAGTTGAAATATTAAATATAGTTGAATAATAACGATCAAACTAACGAAGTTTAGATGTATTGTGTTTGGAATATTATAAAGAGAAATGTATGTCGAAATAAATAAAAAAGACGCTGAGCTTTAATGATTAAGGTAATATGTAAAAAATTATATTGTATAAACCGCATGTATCGTAATAGGATATTTATAAGAAAATAAATTTTCCAGTTGCTGAAGAAGTCCCAATAAAGGGACGAAACGTCCAACTTAATTAAATTAAGTTCTACTTCTTTTCATGTCCAAGTTCCCTATGAACCTATATCATCCAAAAAATTATAATTTTGGACGAGAGAAAATACTGAATAAATAGTTGAAATATATGACTCTGGAAAAAAGATAAAATGTATTTTGACTCGTGAACTGTAACGATCGAGTTGCTGATGAAGTCCCAAGAAAGGGACGAAACGTACAACTGGTTCGAAATAAATCCTTCATAAAGATTTAATAACCGTCCAAAATTCCCTGTGCAACTAATGTGAATATTATAGTTCTGGACAAGAGTATCAATAAATTAAAATAAAAAATAAAGATTTTTCTAATCTTAATAAATTCTCCAACAAAAAAAAAAAAAGAAAAAAAGAAAAGATTACACACCTCCTAGTTAATTAAAGTAAACGTTGGGTCCCATTTCTAGGTAGATCGTGTCGTTGAAAAGAAAAAGAAAAAAAGAGAGAAAGAAGAGACGGTACAGAAAAAAAGTGACGCAAAAAAGAAAAGAAAGAAAGAAAAAAGATAAGCAAACGAGAGAGAGAGAGAGAGAGAGAGAAAAAGAGAGCCGACTTATGGTGAAACGACCCCCGATAGAGAGACTATGGCTTTTTTATGGACATTTAACGATAACTTCCCCCGTTATCTTTTCTCTCTCTTGCTCTCTCTCTCTCTCTCTCTCTCTCTCTCTCACTTTCTCTTGTTCTCTTGTTCTGTTCTTCTTCCTTCATCTTCCAACGTATTTCCCTTTAAAGCAACGCCTCGAAATTCGTCGAAAGTAGGCCATTGAGATTCTAGTTAACGATGCTATCGGTATAAGGCAGTTGCCTTGGCTTGCTAATGTTCTCCTTAATACATCCCGTCTATAATTCATGTTGAAACATTCGTCAACTTCATCTCCAAGGATCGACGTCTTTATCGACCTCCATTTTTTTTTTCTTCTTTTTCTTCTTCCACTCCTCCTTCTTTCTTCCTTCTTCTCTCTTACATTTTTTTTCTTTTTTTTTTTTCTCATCTTCTTCTTCTTCTTCTTCTATTTTTTTTTTTGTCTTTTACCATTCCAGACACAAAGAAGAGAGAGAGAGAGAGAGAGAGAGAGAGAGAGAAACTTCTATTATTATTCAAATCAACGTTCGCATTGACTTTTCGCTGGCAATCGATACGTAAAAATCGCAATTTCCAAGGGGTTGCTTCTTCTCGTCATACCCCCCCCCCCCCCCCCC
>NW_014569698.1:341428-362163 GCF_001313835.1 Polistes canadensis | reverse complement strand
AGAAAATCATTAAATAACGTAGAACAGTAGTTGTTGACAAAATGATTAAGATAATAATATATCTTCGATATATATATATATATAGATATAGATATATTAAATAATTCACGAAGCATTTAGAAGACAAGAAGACAAGTTAACGTATATACGTACACATACGTATGTAGATGTCTATGTAACATGTTCTCTTGTGTCTCCAACAGTCTGCATGATTTCTCCTTGTATCGCGTAACGTATCTGTCAACGTGCTACAACGGTGACTAACGTGTGCTTTGCGTGTGCGATAGTATGCAAATACTACTCTTGTTACGCGTTTCTCCTCTCGCTGTACAATTGTAAGTGAGATAGATATAGAGATACAGAGATAAACAGAGATAGAAAATAAGGTATAGAGATAGACTGATAGAGAGATAGAGAAATAGAGAGAGAGAGAGAAATAGATAGAGAAGTTCAACTGAGATTGCTTAGATAGATTCGCCAATTTCGAGACATCAGAAACACTGAAACGAAATTCGAAGACGTTGAAACTGAAAGGAATACAATCGAGAGGTACGAACATCCTTAACGTGAATCCATTTTGCGTAAACGAGAAAGATAAAGAAAGAAAGTAAGATAAAGATAGAGTTAGAAATTTCAATTTCACTGGTAAATTTCGTTGTTAAGTTTACCAAGACGCTTCTAACCCACATTATACTTCATTTTGCCAGAGGTGGTGCTGCTGTTGTTGCTAGTCGCATCAAAGAAAATTCACAGTAAATTACTTTGATGCGGTATAATCGTTATTGTCACGTACACAATACTTTTCGAAAAGATTTTCTATTTCTTTATTTCATTCTTTCTTTCTCTCACTTTCGAAAACACGAATTGTTTGTAATCATTTTCGTTTTGGTATTATGTTAGGTTTAATTTAAATTACAATGAAAAATTCTTGTTAGAAATAAAAATAAAGAAAAAATGCGAAAGATGAATTATTAAATAATTGTTGAAAATTTTTACGGTAAAAATTTAAAAGAGAAAACAAAAAATGAACAATAGAATCGTTTCTATTTATTTTCCATATATTCGCGTAATCGATATTTAATTATATAATACATTTTTTCTCTAAACATATGTACATAAAAAATAAATAACCTTAATTAATTTCTCTTTTTTTACTATTTTTATATACAAATTTGATATTTAATATCTTCAACTTAATCAAAATTTCGGAATAAACCAAAACCTTATTAAATAAAACAATTTGAGTACTACATTAATTCAACGGAATACACAATTTTCTCTCTTTGCATTTTCCTATATATACACCAAACTTTTAATATTAATATTATTAAAATAATTGAAATTTGTGTTAAAAATAATCTGAAAAAAAAAAAAAAGAAAAATATTTGAATAAAGTATTCCATAGGTTAAACAATATAATATCGTTTAACTCAAGTAATTCACAAGTTTAAAACATTCAAACTTCGTACATTTGATAAAATAGATATTTTGGTATTCGTGTTTAAACGTTCGAAAGGAACTTGTAAAACTAAAAAAAAACAAGAAAAAGAAATAGAAAAAGAGAGAGAGAGAGAGAAAGAAAAGGAAACTAGTCATCGTTAAAGATTGGAGATAGAGTAAATAGGTACAATATACGAGTACATAAAAGTCGAAGTGAAAAAGGATATATCGTAGGAAGAGGGTTGCATCTGCGTTGTCGATCCTGGTGGTTGGAATTTGTGAAGGAAAAAGTAAAAAAGGAAAGAAGGAAAGAGAAGAGTGCGGGAACGAGGGAGAAGGAAGTCGGGGTTGTGGGGGGGGGAGGATGGAAGGGAGTATGGGAGAGGGTGAAGGTTCAACGGGAACAAGCCCTGCTCGTGAACTCGCTTTAAACTCGGTGCCAATGGGAATCCGATAAAGAGCCCGAGGCGAACGTTCCTCCTTTCTCCATCGTATTACAAGCATCTTCCGAAGGAGCTTTTCCACGCCGAGCTTTTCCTCTAAGCACGCGTGCTTCTCTATATTACAATTCGAGACGCGACACATTCTGCGATAGGTAGATAGATAGATAGATAGATAGATAGATAGATTGTTATAACCAAACATATTCTTTTTTTCATATATTTTTTTTTTTCTATCCCTTCCACAGAGAACAGAGATATAAATAATGTATTTATAATACATAATGTATGTATAATGTATGTATATATATATATGTAATATATATTAGGTCTGGGAAAATGAGATCCATTATATTAACGTTTATTTTAACTTAATTATAATAATGATTTTAACGTTAAACTCTCTCTAAAAGTTATAATATGATGTATTTTTTTTCCCCCTTCAGAATAATATTTTTATATTATATATATACATATTATATAGCGTGAAAAAGAATATCAATATATATATTCTTTTTCTATTTTTTTTTCTTTCTTCCTAGAAATAAAGAGATCGTGTTCAATTTTGAGAGAAAGGCCTGAAGGTTCAACAAACTCGTTCTAGAAAATTCGAAAGCCTGCGGTTAGTTCACGATAGTTCTAAACATTTTATTCTCTTTTTCTTTTCTTTTTTTTTATCGTATAAAATGTTGTTAATAATAAAATTATGACGATTCTCAATGGTAATTGTTGAATGAATTTATATTGTTAAATATTATTATATATATATGAATTAGTCTTGATCTTTATCCATATATATATAAATATTTAATAAATGAAATACGTGTTTTAAATATACCTATTTACGAGTTTTAGAATATATTCTGAAGATTAGGTTTATATATATGCAAGTGTCTCACCCTTGTCACGATGATGGCTGTCTACAGATTAGCTAATCAACTCTCTCGAATCCTTTAAATCCTCCAGATTTCTTGCACTTCATACACTCGGAGAATCCGGTGACACGACTGCTTCTGAAACATAATAATCAAAAAGATAAAGTACATGTTCGACCTCAAAATAATCAAATCAATATTTTTAAGTTTAAACAATGTTTGATAAAAAAAAATAACTAAATTTACCATAAATATTTTTAACAATTTTTCTAGAAATATTATTACAAATAATAAATAATATTTTATCTCCCACCCCACCCCCAATCTATAGTAGATTTTTATTTTCAAATTTTTATAATATATTTTCCTAAACTTTGGAAAACTCTCGATTATAAAAAAATAATTTCCACGACATTTATATTAAAATTTTGTCAAAAATTCGCGAATTCGCTATTGCTGATCCGTAATTTAATTTCTTCTTCATAGGAATCTTCTTTAAGAGAAAAGAAAAGAAAAAGGAGAAAAAAAACACACACACAAGAGTTACGATAGGATGAAAAGAAAGTTATTTTTTCTCTTGGTTTTCAAATTACGTGCATACTTCATAGAAAAAAAAAAAAAATGGGACAAACAAATCCTTGGCCGTAATCTAGGAGCCCTTTTAAATCCGCGCGAAACTTGAAATTACTCGTTGTCTTCGTCCAATGAAAAAGTTGACTTTCGTTTAAGCGTAATGTCGGTTAGGTGGGTAAGTACACGCAGGGTAAGAAAGCAAACCACTGGATGCTCGTACTTCTAAGGAAAACTTTGTTAACTCACGACTGTATAAAATGCTTGACAAAAAATACACCGGGAAAGAGAGAAAGGAAGAGAGTAAGAAAGAAAGAGAGAGAAAGAAAGAAAGAGAGGGAAAGCAGGAAACGTACTTGGTTCTGCATTTTCCGTATAATTGACTTTCACGAAGTGAAATCTTGTTCAGGTTCTGTAAACTCTGAGGCTAGTGTTCTTTTCATTTTTAAAACGAAGACATCCTCTCTCTCTCTCTCTCTCTCTCTCTTTCTCTTTATCATTCTCTCTTTCTCATTCTCTCTTTTTCTGTTTCAGTAGGCGTTACTCGAAGAGTTGAAAGAAGAAGACTTGAATTATAAAGGGTGCCACGATAAAATTAAACTTTAATAAACTTTCCAAGAGATAACCGGCCGTATGAATAACGCAATAAGAAACTTATCTCTCTCTCTCTCTCTCTCTCTCTTTCTATAAAGTAAATAAGTATCTATATTTTACCGAGAGCAAAGTAGTCCCCCTTTCAGTATAATATTACATAAAAACGTAAATACAAAAGACTACGAAGGAAGAAAGAAAGAGAGAGAGAGAGAGAGAAAGAGAGAGAGTGAGAGAGAAAACTGATAGGGTTCGCATAATTAACATTCGAGAGATCCCACGTTTCTTCCTTCCAATCCTTTATTCAAATTGTGGGAGACAACAAAGAGATTCTCTGGCGGACTTGCTTGGATGGTCCAAGGAATAGTGTTTTGCTTCTGGTGAAGAAAGATACGGGAGAAAGAGAAAGAGAGAGAGAGTGAGTGAGAAAGAGGGGAAGGGGGTTGAAAGAAAAGGAATGATAGATAAACAGTCAGGGGGGGTAAGAGAGTAAGTGAGTGAATGAGTGAGAAAGTAAATCAGTGATTACTCTCCAATGAGAGTATAAGAGAAAAAATAAGTGAGAAAATGTGTTAGTTAGAAAGAGAGAGAAAAAAAGTGAGTCAGTGTGATAGAGAGAGAGAGAGAGAGAGAGAGAGAGTACGGGGTGGGAGTTAATACTCAGTCAATGGAAGACGAGATCGAAAAAAGGAAGAAGATCAGCTTTTAAGCTCATTGTGAATTGACTCGGCTTAAACTCGTCCATTCTGAAGAAGTTGTTATGAAATCTCCAATGAAACTGATTTTTTTTATTTGTTTTTCTTCAAAATCTTCTCCCTCGTTGGAGATAACTTTATATTATATCGTCGTTACATTTCATATTTTAATAATATTTATTTTTATGTTTATTAACAGTTTTGTTTGTACGTATACTTGTACGAAGGAACAAAAAAGTAATCGAGAAACGTTTGGAGGAATAAAAAGCAAACTTTGAAAGATAGCAAACATTCTTCTTGTAGGGTTTCCTATTCCCACTTTTATTACTCCCATGTTCATTAATTCAATCCGACCTCGATCCCAACAATCGTTTCTCTGACACCCATGGGAATTGGAAGTGGAATGGTGACAAGAATAATAAAGGATGTTTTTACGGGATACTTAAAAACGATTAAATCAACGCATAGAAAGTAAGATAAGGTAAGATCTTTCCAAGATATATACCTACTACATCCTTTATCGACATCCTGTGAACTTTGACGAGTATTCTACTATTCAAGATCTCAATCAAGATATTCCCGACATACGAATTCGCCTTTGTGTAATCAAGAAGTGTTTTTGGCTTCTTCCTTTATTCCCCCACAGACATCTAACTTCCTTTACATCCTTCTACGAAATTACTAAAAGTATCCAACTATGATTATATATGTGCATTCGTTATAAGCCCCATATCTTCACTTGGATAAATCTATTAAATCGAAGAACACATGTATTTGGAAAATTTTCCTAATTCCCCTTAAAATTATTTCAATGATCAAACTTTTGCAACCAAACGATATGAAAATATTACTAATTTTTATTTTGAAAAAGTTCCTTTTTTCATTGACACCCAGTATATTAGTCGTTATTTTATCGATCATCCTGTATATATATGTCGATACATTTCTCTCGAATGCACGATATACGAAAATTTTTGTACTGAAGTCTTTTACAATTTTGACACCCGGTACATGAATTAATGATTTATCATCTCTAAATGTGAGGGGAAATAATTTTTTCGAATTAAATTCAATTTGAACACCCTATATATAAGGCGAGTTCTTTTCTATATGACCACCCTTTATATTGTCTTGATACCTGACCTATATTATTTCTTGGAATCTGTGAATGACTTATATTAATTCGCGAAAAACGTATGTCCAGTTAATGTGTAAACGTAAATACAAATATGAATGAACTAATGACCCATATAAATTCTTGGAAATACTATTTACTATCAGCCCATTGATTAATGGTCAATGAACTGAAGAAAATGTTAAATCAAATTTAAACGATTTTTAAGAACGCGTATCTTCCGAACGGATTGTCGTAGAAACTTGAAACGAGTATCGTTTTAATCGTCAAACTCTAAGCTAAATGATGGCGTTGTTTAATGTAACGTGAAAATCATTTATAATGTTTAAAAAATAAAAATAAAAGAAAGTTGAGAATGATAATTTATGTGCATTTATGCATTTATAGTATACGTTTAATTAATTTTAGGATGTGATTAATGACGAATTCGTTTATTCATGATGAATGAGAGTTAATTGAGAAGAGGATAATTAATTATTTGGATTAATAATAATTATGGGTATAAAATAAATATGAGATGTTGTTGTTGATGATGATGATGATGATAAGTTTGTATTGATACTTTCTGTGATCGAGGTTTTTGCGGTATATGATATGATATGATTTATGATGTTTATTTTATATATATTCAATGATATATATTTATTTGTATAAATTATATATACGATGATAGAATAATAATATCAATTTATAAATAATAAATACAAAATAACTTTATATAAATAATTTTTGTGAAATACACTTTTACGAAATCGATTATATGTGTAATAATAAATAATAAAACAAAATACCACATATAATATCATTTAAATAAAAAAACAAAAAGTAAAATTAAATAAAATAGAATAATATAAAAAATAAGAGGTTTAAGATTAAAATGTAAAATATTAAATACACACGCACACACACTCACACGTAAGGTAATAACATGTGAGAAAATAGTGTAGAGCTACTGGTAGTGTCGTACTCGTTACCACCTAAGGGTTTGACCCTCGTTAGAAGCATTAGAAGGATACGTATATACATACATACATACATACATACATAGTAGAAGACAAGTTAGGTTTGACGAGACACCTTAGTTGTACTCGAGTCACGTGCTTCGATGGATTTTGCATGTTTGACCTGAGGCTACGTCGAGGTACGTTTCAGATCGACAAGACTGATTGTTAGATGGATCGAAATACGAAAGACAATGACAGAGAAAATGAGAGATAGAATATGTGTGAGAGAGATAATAAAGGAACATTGTCATTCGTTGCAGGCTTAGTACAATCAAACGTTGTCCTTCATTTCTTTCTCTCTCTCTCACTCTCTTTATCATGATTCCTGTCTGTCTGTCGTTAATAATAAGTATTATTGACTTTATAACCAGGACACATTATATGTAGAAAGGTTTTCTCGATATAGTTCATTGTGTGATGTATAAACGTTTAACATGTTGTTGCCTTTGACATAGCCATTGTTATTCGTCCTTTCTTTCTATTATTACCAGATGAGAGAAAGAGAAGAGTACCACTTCAATATGTTATGTATAGTACATTTATCTATATTATTTTATAGGTATATCGTATTACACTTGAGTTATATTATAACATCAAGTAACAAACAATTGCATTCTAATTGTATTCTAAAAATTGAATTAACAGAATAAGTTAACAAGTAAGTACAAATTGTAAACATCGTAATCGTTTACAAAAGTATGTTTTAACTAACAATAAATAGTATAGTAATGCAGATAAATGATAAAATGTGTTAAACGATTGTAAAAGGAACGGGGACCCTTTAATATCCATAAAAAGGAAAATACTTTATTAATAAATTTTATTATTATTGAAAAAAATTGAGATATCATCGATTCAACAGGCACAATAACTAACAATAATAGTATAGTAATGCAGATAAATGATAAAACGTGTTAAACGATTGTAAAAAGGAACGGGGACCCTTTAATACCCATAAAAAGGAAAATATTTTATCAATAAATTTTGTTATTATTGACAAAATGTGAGATATCATTGATTCAACAGACACACCACACAGTCGTACAATTATTTTATAAAGATATATTTAAAAATTAACAAGAAAAAAGAAAGAAAATGCGCGAATGTATTAAGGGATAAGAAAAAAAAATGTTAATTAAATTTCTCGAAAGAGCGTTTCCTTTTTCTTTACACTTTTTCTATTTAAATTGGTATTGGTCTGACACGAGGATCAATAGTAACTCGATAAATCGATTAAACAAAAGGAATTCGATAATTCAAGACTGAAGAAACATTGTCGTCGTATTTCTCACAAACAAATATAATGATAAGAAAAGTATAATACTTTTTTAATAGAAAGAAAGAAAGAAAGAATAGAAACGAACAAACAAACGATAAAATTAAAATCAAACGAAATTAAATATAATAGATATATAAAGATGACAAAAAAAAATAATTAAATAAATAAATAAAATAAAATATAAGATGTGGATCGTGAAGTACTTAAAAAATTTCATCTTACGTCAAAGTACACGAAGTATCGCGTAACCTTTCCGATGTTTTCCGTGAATTTACGTTACGCCAGGCCACGGGAAATTAAACGTCGATAGGAAATACCGATTCGGTCGTTTGAAAAGTCTATGTGACAGAAAGAGAGAGACAGAGAGAGAGAGAGAGAGAGAAAGATGATATTTTCTATATACATATATAAAACTATATGTATATATATATATATATATATACGTATGTACAAGACAGTGAGTGCTACGAGGCAGATAACTAAAATGCAACGTTTATTCGGCCATCGATTTTCGATTCACAGCAGTAGGATTTTGATTCCACCCTTTGGAAAACTGACAATGTATCCGGAGATTTATATAACCCTTCATTCTCTATTTCTTTCTCTCTCTTTCTCTCTATCTCTCTGTCTTTTCCTCTATAATACTCCACCTATATCTATCTCTTACTCGAACAGTCAATTCGATATCGAGAACAAAACAAAAAAAAAAGGAAAAAAAAAAGAAACGAAAATCCCAATTTCCTTCTTTTTCTTTTCTGTTTTCTTTCTCTTCGTTTTCTTTTTTTTCTTTTTTTTAAATTTTATTTTTTTCTATTTGCCAAACCCCTTCCTTTCTGTCGGGGAAGGGATTATTTTAAAACAAAAAAAAAAGAAAAACTATTTGAAAAAACGTTCGGAATCGAAGATAAAAATTCATATGAAGTGAGTTATAAATATTAAATCGTTAGGAAAGTAATTTCCTTTATTCACCGATCTTACTCACTCAAAAGCCCTTTAAATTATTTAACATTTTAGTAAGAAACATTCAAAACGTGATTTAAAACCTATTCGTGTTTCGATTAGTTGAGTAGTTTTTCTTTTTCTTTTTATGACATCGCATCAGAAATAAGAAAAAAAATAAAAAAATGTCAATTATTTTTCCCTCATATTTTTGCATTTTCGTAATTATAATGATAATAACGCTGAGCAAAAAGATATAATAAAAATGATGTGTCATTTACGGGGAGTAGAGAGATTATATTATTTATAATAACGAGAAAACGGCAAATGTCAAAATTAGTTTCCAAAATTTCGTACCAGTAATTTCGATTTAAAAGATGCACGCACCGGCACGTTTAAGTCGTCCAATTGAAGTAATAGACGAGGTCGAAATTAAAGCAACGGTGTTATCCTAATTGTCGCATAATAACACGCGAGAAATAATTCGAAATGCTATGAATTTATCATATTCGACTATATTCGTTGCTATTATTTAAAAAGCAAAAAACAAAAGCACGCTTGGTTGTATATAAAAAAAAAATAATTAAATAATTTATTATCGAACACAACACAACACAACACAACGCAACACAAAATTTTACTTTACGTATAATCAAATAAAAGATTATATAAAGATAAATAGATAGATAGATATAGATAGATAGATAAATAAATAGATAGATAGGGAAAGGAAGCAATTTAACGAGTCTTAACGAATGCAAGCATCCATTAGTAAAAATTAGTATATACGTTTTTCTTTCCTTTCTGAAACTCGTTATCAGTAGGAAATAGCACAGAAAAGGAAGGAATTATTTTCTCTAATCCGATTAGCAAAACGATAAAAGCTCTCTATCTTTATATCTATCCCTCTCTCTCTCTCACTATCTCTCTCTTTCTCTTTTTCTTTCTTTCTTTATTTTCATCTTCTTCTTCAGCAATCGGTCTTCATTAGCCCGTACCAACTTTTCCTCGAGCTTAGCTCAAATTAAACTAGCTCGTGGATTCGTTGCTACCGTGCACTAATCGGACGTTAACGAATTACGAAAGAGAGAACACTAGAAATAAAGAAAGAAAAAATGAGTAAGAAAATGTAAAGAATAGAAAAAGATAGTAAGTATAAGAAAGTAAAGAAAATATATAGAAGAAATCTTTTCGACACGTTTGGCAAATAGTTTAACACAAGTTTAAAAGAAACCAAAAAGAAAAGAAAAGAAACACAAAACAACAAACCAATTTCTCAGTTTTCGATCCACCATTTGCCAATTCTTTTTTTTTCATAGTTTCTTCTTGTCTTATGTACTTGCTATCTCTCTCTTTCTTTCTATTTCTCATTCTCTTTCTTTCTGACTCTTTTTTTAACACACACACACACACACAGACAGATAGATAGTCGAGAAATTAAAAGAGGAAATACTGGATCGATTGTATCGAGTCATGCGTGAATATCCCATGCGAACATCGATGCAAGCCGATTGCTTTCTTCTCGGCGATCGGTAAATCGGGAAAAGCGTTCGCGTTAATTTCCGCATCCTTTCCCGAATGATTTCGATAGACGTTATAACAATGCGGGGCTGGGTGGGTGGATGGGGGAAGGTTTTGGGGAGAGAAAGGGTGGCTGAGGTGGGGACGATTGAAAGAAAACGCGACTGATAGGAATTCTGTATTCATTCGAAGGGAATAATTTCTTTTCTTTTCTTTCTTTTATTCCCTTTTATTTTTTTTTTTATTTATTTATTTATCTTGTCTGTGACCATTTTTTTGGTTCATCTTGCGAGATTTTTGTCTCGACAATAAAATAATAGTACGAAGTTGTAAAAATTGTTTGAATGTAAACGATTGAGTGTGTGTGTGTGCGTGTGTATATGTGTGTGTACTGTAAACTTTCGAAATGATCAATTTTATATAAAGATATTATAAAATTGTATTAAAGTAAAAATATAAATAAAAAGAAAAGAACGAGATCCCATAAGAGGGTGAAATAGTTTATTGTTTTCGATTAACATCATATTTCGAAAGAAAACAAATGATTTCACGCCAATGGGATTTGAAAATAGAATGAGAATGTACGTTGTATCGTAATAACGCATTCCAGTGTAACCATAGACCATATGTGAGTATGACGTAACGGTAATACGCTGTGTGATAGAGGTATAATAATAAAACAAAAAGGAACAAAAATATTGAATCAACAAAAATTGGAAATTGTATAATTAAAAAAATTTCTCTGTGTTTCTCTTTCTCTCTCCAACATAAAAAAAAAAAAAAAAAAAAAAAATCAAATTGGCTGATCGGTATGGATTCGTAAATGATTCGCAACGCGAGTCACGGTATAGTAGTAACTACAAAAATTGAATAAAACAAAACAAACGATCGACATGATATACGCGTAGGAGGGAATAGTAGTGGAAATATGAAATCTAACTCTTGAAAAATGATCCATATCCTCTCTGTAGATCTATATATTATACTCGATATAACGTGAAAAGAAACCAAAAAAAAAAAAAAAGTATTTACGATAAAGTATGCGCCTTGTACACAATACGATATTGAAAAATAATATACGTGGATTATTGAAAAATTGACAAATGAATATGATAGATTCTAATTAAAATAAAAAAACAATAACGACAAAATAGCAATAAGGAATCTATGAATTAGAATTAAGATAAAAACGGTAGTTAACGTATGACGAAATAGAAAATAAATAATAATGAAAAATTAATATTCTACTATATATAATATATATCTTTTCAAAAAGTCTATCAAAATAATATCAAAAGAAAAAAGAACAAAAATAAAGAAACAAACTGGTGTTTGTACTTACGTACGCACGTAAGAAGTTATACTTCTTTAGCGTATACCAAAACGAATATAACCTCAAAAATAACTTCAATTTGCCCGCGCATCGTAAATATCGACAACTTCGTGGTGTTGATTTTTCGATCGCATTTAACTTCACTTTCTAAAACGCGCCAAAAGAAGTATAACTTCACAAAATTCAATTGAAATATACGTCTGCAACAACGATAAATATAATATATTTACATCGAATTAATACGCGCGATAGAAAAAGAAAATAAAAGAACGATGAATTTAAATTAAAGCGAGGAGAGAGAGAGAGAGAGAGAGAAGAAAAAAGAAGAAAGGTTAAAAAATATTTGAAGTATTCCTATAAATGTTCAATTAAAATTCCAAGCTTTGACATGATTACAACACCAAAGCACGTACGTACGTACGTTTGTGAGATGAGCATTTGGTAAGGACGTTGTTGGATACCGCAAACGATACTCGGATATCTGATCGCTATAATCTCTCTCTCTCTCTCTCTCTTTATCTATCTCTCTCTCTCTCTTTATCTATCTCTCTATCTCTCTTTTTCTCCCTTTTTAACTCTTTCACTCTCGTAGCAATTCAAAGGGAAAGGAAATGAGTTGAAATCCCTCATCGGTGAGGTAATTTGATTAAAGGAGTCTTTAACGTAAATTAGAAGCGGAAGAGAGGTGTTCAAGAATACGTGTTGCCAACGAGTCGATTGATCCTCAACATCATAGTACTCGTTCTCATCGTTTCTCATAGTAGTAGTAATAGTAGTAGTAGTAGTAGTAGTCATCGTGATCAACGTTATAGTCGTCGTCGTCGTCGTCGTCGTTATAGTCTGGACGATTCTTAGCCCTTTGATATCAAAGGGTAGCTCGTTATTGCTCGACATTATAACACATTATCCAATTTCCTCTCGTTAAATTCTATTACTGTGTCTTTCTATTTCTGTCTCTCATTCTCTCTCTATCTGTCTCTCTCTCTTTATGTCTTTCTTTGTCTTTCTTTATTTTTATCACTATCTCTCTATCCTTCCTTTTCTTTATGCACATACTATTCTTGCAAATTACATGACATTAAAGTGTCATTCGTTGGTGAAACTCGCTAAAATTCATGCTTCGTGACTACTTTATCTATTCATTCTTAAATAGAATGAAAGGGATGGAAAATAATGAGAGAGAGTGAGAGTGGGAGAGAGAGAGAGAAAAGAAAGAATAAAATCTTGTTCTCGGAAAATTTCTTTTTCTTATTCTTATTCTTTGTTTAAACGTTTTGGAAAAAAGAAATGAAAGTATAGTTTTAATTGAAAATGGAAAAAAAGAATCGAGTATTTACTTGAGAGTGATTACTTAAATAAGAAACTTTTATAATAATTCGTATTATAAATTTCTTCATTATTAATACTGTGTGTGTGTTATTAGAAAAAATAAGATAGAAAATAGTTTGTTATTTATATACATGTGTTGTTGAGTTTTAATTCCTCTAAATTGAATGATCAAAAAAAAAAATAAAGATACAATGTACATTTAAACTATACAAAAAATCAAATCGATCAGAAAATAATACAAAAAAAAAGGATAATTATAAAAAATTAAATTACCACGTATAACTAATGTGAATTAATTAAAAAAAAAAAAAAAAGAAAAGAAAAGTTAGGATTTAAAAAAAAGAAACTAATTAAATTTACACACACACACACCCACACCCACACATATATATATATATATAAAACTATGTTAATTTATTTTTGATGCGGTCAGCAAAGGAAGAACTCGTTAAGAAGTTTCCTTTCGTTAACTTGATAAAAATAAAAGTGGCCGGGTCAGGTACAGAAAGAAAGAAAAAAAGAAAAAAGAAGAAAAAGAGAGAGAGAGAGAAAGGAAATTAGAGGGGAAAAAAAAGAGAATAAAAAGAAGGAAAATTCTGGACACGATCGCTCGGCATCGTCGGACTCTCCGGAACATGGTACCGGACGCGGAAAGTGGTTCGTTCCACCGGTGGCACGTAATTTCGTAAAGCAGTTACGAAAATGTCTTCCATTAGACGTGTTCTCTCCAAGAACCCACTATAACACGACGAAATTATATTACATGATATCATGTAAATCCAACGAAAATACGACTTATCAGATAAATTTTGCAATTAAATGTCATTACAATCATTATCATTTTTTATTTTGCCTGTGTTAAAAGTGTGCTTTGTTATTTTTATTTTTCTTTAAATGTTGTCGTTTGCTTCTTTTCTGTTTTTTTTTTTTTTTTTTCTATTTGATATCCTTACGAAATCTCATTTTATTTTTCCTACGATTAAATATCGGGATCTTTTTTTTTTTTTTTTTTTAGCTTTCCTTAATATTTTTTTTTTAAATTTTGCCTACGTTTTTTTTTTTTTTTTTTTTTTTTTTTTTTTTTACACTTCAAAATTATTGTTTCGGTTTATACGAAATCTCGTTGGTTTTTTTTTTTTTTTTTGCCTACGCAATGTGAATTTTAAAAAGAGAGAGTGAGAGACAGACAGACAGACAGAGGTAGGGTGAGAGAGAAAGATAACTAAAAACAATTTGGAATATTTCTGTACACGTTTGGAGATAGCTGCGTTATGTATAAATATCATAGAGATTTCTATATACATAGATTTTTCTTCAACCTGCGTCCTGCGGTGTTGTTGTCCGTTACCGTTCCCGTTGCTTTTCGAATTTATTTACGAAAAAGTTTATTAACGGTGAAACGTATTCATTCATGAATATGCATTTATCGTGATGGGATACCTTCTCGAAAGACGAATCATTTCGCTCTACCAGTGGAAGTATGCAAAATAGTAAAAAAGCATACATTTCGATATGATCAATAACGATACGTTTCTATTATATTTATTTTTATTTTTCCTTTTTTTCTCTTTCTTTCTCTCTCTCTCTCTCTTGTTTTCCTTTATTCTTTTTATTTTATTTTATTATTTTTTTTTTAAATATCAATTTCGTATCAATTTTATATTACTCGTATCGGTTTATTTATTTTTTTTATCACCATACAGTCATTATACATAGTTATGAACATTTGAATAAATTTTTTTGCTTTTTTTTTTCCCGCCCCTCCCCACCCCTCCCCCCCCATGGGAAAAATTATTCTCTCGAAACCGGCGCAAGATGAAAAACAGCTTGTAATATTTTACATGCTATCCTTCTTAAATTATTCTACATGGTTACGAACACATTTGAATAAATTATGTTTATTTATCAATTCTTCTCTTTCTCTCTCTTTCTCTCTTTTTACGGAGAAAAAAATTAAAACTGATAAGAAATAGCCATAATTTTTATCTACCATAAGTCTTTGAATCCTTTTAAATTATTCCACGTGGTTACGAATATATGAATAAATTTTGTCTCTATCATTTTTCTATTAAAAATAACTATGTTTGTAATATATAAAAGAAAAAAAAATCAATAATTAAATAATTTCACATACAATAGTAATAAAAATATCCCCTTAATCATTTATTATTTCAATTTTTATCCCATTATATATATATAAATCACGTAATCTAGTTAAAAAATATTGCAATGTATTATTTTTCTCTCACACGACGTTTATCGATATTTACTATTTGTATTCTTTTAAATTACTTAAAAGTAGCTATGGGGGAAAACATTTTTCAATAAACCATTATAGTTATCAATTATCCTTTTCTACGTGAAAGAAAAGCAAATAAAAAAAAAAAAAGAAATATACAATATATTTAAAATATTATATATAAATATACAATGTAATATACAATATTCTATAAAAATATACAATACAAAATATATCTTTTCAAAAAGTAAATAAAAACAAAACAGAACAAGTCATGATTTTCATTCTTTTATAATTAACCACCCAACGTAGATTAACAAACATTTCCAAACAATTATTTTACTTTTCAATCCTCCCTCCCTCTCTCTCTCTCTCTCTCTCTCTCTCATTCATTCTTTCTACAATGAAAAAAAATGTCTTTTCCAAAGGAGAATGAATGAAAAGCAACCATAATTTTCTTAAAGCAGTTAGTAGTCCCTACGAACGTTACCTCGAGTTTTACTTTAGCACCTTAACATGGAAGCCCATTTTTTCGTTACCCAACTCCCGTTTAAGTAATGTCGAGACTACGACGACGACATCCCTTACATCAAGTCACCGTCATTTACACTGTACTACTACCACCCTCCCTAACCCTTCTCCTCCCCCCGTCACCCCTCCCCACCACTCCTTCTTTAAACCTTCTTTCACCCTTCAGACCTAGCTATACCATTTCTTCTTCTTCTTCTTTTTCTTCTTCTTCTTTTTCTTTTTCTTTTTCTTTTAGCCACGTCCAATAAAGCGTTCAAGGTGATTCGTAAAGCTGTGGCTGAGCTACGACATGGAAAGAACGTTCCGGGTAGAGTATACGGGGTGCAAAATGCAAATGCAATTAAGTCGTGACACCGCCTTACTTCTTCGAACATCCTTTCCCCCTATTTTTCCCCTTCTTCTTTTCTCTTTTCCTATACCGAGACCCTTTTCCTCGTTTTCTCAACTGCGATTCTCGTAAAAGATGCGCGTCCCCAACGAAGTCTCGTCGTTTCTTTCTTTTCTCGTTATTTACTTTTGCCCATTTTTTTTTTCTTTTTTTTTTTCTTTCTTTTTTCTTTTCCTTAACTTTTTCTTTGTTCTTTTTAATTTTTTATTCTTTTTTTTTTGTTTTTTTTTTTCGTGCGCAAGTAAAAGACACAAGAAACGGTAGAGTTCAACCCCGTTTCGATCCAATTTAAATTTCTCTACGAGAAAATGTCACGACTATTTTGCGTGGGTTTATTTTCTCTTTTATTTCTTTTTTTTTTTTACTTCTTTGCTTTGCTTTCTTTCTTTCGATTAAACTTCTGGTATAGATAAGTAAATAAATGAATAATAATAATAATTAATAAACGAAGTTAGAGATTTATATTTCTTTTTATTCAAGAGATAATAATCATAGTATAATTACTTTACCCAAAAAATTGTATATTTTGTAAATATATTTAAACTAAAAAGAAATACTCAAGAAAGGGTGCAATAGGCGGAGAGGGGGGGTGGGCGGAGTTATAGGGATAGGTATAGAGAGTTAATACAAAAGTTGAGGTTTTACGAGATAAGAGTAACGATCGTTCTCCTTGCCATAACTTTGACAAGTACTGTCGTTAAAATCTTTCTTTTTCGTTATTACATCGATAACGAAAGGATAATGAAAATTTCACGAGTCTCGTGTACAATTACGAAAACGAATACTCTTACATAAGAGAGAACTAAGTAATAAGTAATAATATTTGTCAGGCAACGACGATAAAAAAAATTCAATAACAAAATATTGCGCACGTTAAAATTTAATTGTTTTTTACTTTGAACTTTCCTATTTTTTCTTTTTTTCGTATTTTTATTCGTCTTTTCTTCTTTTTTTTTTTTAAGAACGAAGAAACACAGAGAACATTTACACAAAGAATTCAATAACACATTCCGCGTGTTCATTTACATTTAATAATTTGCTTTTTTTGCTTTTACTTTTTAATTTTTTTTTCATTTCCTCTTTGTTTCGTTTTTAAAGAATGAAGAAAAATGTTTCAACGAAACAGAAATTAGGAAAAAAAAAAATTAGAAAAAGAAAAAGAAGAAGAAAAAGAAAGATAAAGGAAAAGCTCGTTTCTATGTGGAAACTGTTTAAGTGTTTACTGCACAAAGTAATTTCAATTAAACTTTTTAATTATAAGTGTGGACCGGGCGACAGACAAAATGAAAAATAAAATAGAAAAGAAATAGGAAAAAAAGGAACGAGGTAGGAAAGACAGAGAGTCCACGTTAATTCCTCGTTATTTCAATGTAAGTGTCTATACACTTGTGTGTGTTTGTGTGTGAGTGGGTTAAAAAGAGAGAGGGAAACACTATTGGTGTCAGAAGGAAACAGCATCTAAATTAACCGAAATAAATTTAATAACAGAAAACCATCTGGCCGCGAGCGATAACCACCACGTTCTACGTTTTTTTCCAAACGCGGTGGAAGATAAAAATAACCTGAAAAAAAAAAAAAAAAAAATTAAAAAAAAATTAAAAAAGTTAAAAAAAAAAAAAAAAAAAAAATAAAAAAAAAATGAACTAAAAATAAAGATAAAAATCGTGCATATTTAAATCTTGTATAACGAGATTCCTTTGCAAAGTATAACGTTTAATGTTTACTCATTCATTATTCTGTTATTATTATTATTATTATTTCTGTATCGGGGTATATGCGTATATTTGTTAAAAACATACAAAAGTTTATAGAAACAGGAATTTGGAAGGCCCCTTTGTGTGATATTTTTAACTGGTATACCTCTAATTTTTATTTAAAGACAGTTTTTGTTCTTTCTCACTTTTTTATTTTTTTTTATTTTTAAATGAATATGTACAAGTGTGAATGTATATTAAATGAATATGTGTGTGTGTGTATGTATAATAAAAATATGCAACAATAATAATAATAATAATAATAATGATAATGATAATAATAATAATATATCGTGTAGAAAGTTGAATGAAAAAGAAAAACCACGTGTGACGTGGATAAGAGGATAAAAAACAAAACAAAGTTTATAACGAAACGTTGAAAATAATCCGTGTACCGCGAAAAGTTACATAAAAATGTTTGTACAAAAAGGATTAAATGTTGAAAAAGAGCCCATTCGAAAAGAAAAAACGAGAAATCCTATTTTTTACTTTAGATTTATTGTACCTTCATATATATGTGTATGTAGATATAAATACACATGTGTATATACACACCTCTACGTATTTTATTTTATCTGCAATATTGTAAAAAAACATTGTATGTTAATAATATTTGTATATATAAAATATATACACAAAATTATTAAATAATTAATAATTATAATTATATAACTATTTATAGAACACACATACACATACACACAAATTCGAATGCATTCGGATACATCATAAAAATTATTATACAAATGTATATATGTTATTATTATTATTAATTTCAAATATATATAACGCAAAATATTAACAAACTAGCGTATATTTTTGTGTGCGTTTTATAAAAATTGTTATTAAGTAAATATATAAATAATAAAAAGGATAGGGGTGGGGATATCAGAATTACATCGGAGTGTGTACTCCATCGTTACGCCATGTGGCTGTGTGTATTAAATAAATAAATAATAATATAATTGAGTACAGAAATATTAATTGCATCTAAACGTCTCTGTTTGCACGTATAAGATATAAAATACAATATATATATTGTACAATATTAAATACAATATAATATATATATTTATATATATAATATAAAATACAATATAAAGTATAAAAGAAGAAACTATATATATCAATATATATATATATAATATATGAAGATAATAAAAAAAAAATTCGGGGAAGGATGCGTATAAAAGAATTTATTCCGCACATATATATGTGGATATATTAATAAATATAAATATATATAAATATAATAAATACATTTATATATATATATATGATCTGTCGATAAATGGGTAGATTTATAAGTCTACAGTGCGATGCTTCGGAAGCCATTAGATTTATAAATTCGACCGAGTTCGTCCATCCAACGTAATCGAGATTTATTAATGCCCGGGATTTGCGAGAGTCCTCTATCCAAATTGAGCACTGAAATCGTTCGTAGCGATAACAACTACCGTACCATACTAGACGACCCCAGTACCGTTCGTACCGTACCGTACAGTACCGGACTGTCGGTCGCCATTCCGAGAATATAACGGACAGCCATCGATACGTTTTCATCGGGTGGGAGACACCATGCGAACGAATGTTCGTTCATTTGTTCGATTCTCACAGAGAAACGAAAATTCTATTTAAACGCAATATTACGTAAAACGTTATGCCGAGAATTGCTTCCGACAGCAGACCACCACCATATACATATATATATATATATATGTGTGTGTATATGAAACAATAATAAAAATGGACGATTCTCTTTCGTGCGAACAAGCAATCATGCATGCAAGTTCACGTGCGTGGGTGGTGTATGCGTATTTTGATATTTTAACGTTTATTTTAACGTTTATTTTCTCTCTCTTTCTCTCTTTCTCTCGCTTTTCTTTTTTATCCCTTTTTTGTGTTTCCCCCATCCCCCACCACCACTTTTTTGTTATTATTTTTATCGACAAGACTTGTGACGGGAGTTTGTAATGATCGTATCGAAAATATATATTTTTATGTGTGTTTGGATGTGTATAATTATTTTTTTCGAAGTAAGATAGAATATAATAACGCTAAAGGTTAAATTATTTGTTATTTCGTTTTCCATTATTACGCTTTGAATCGAAGATAACTGATAACGTAGATAAAATAATAATGATAATACGTCACTTTAATAAAATGATATTTAATGATTGAGAGGAAATTAATTTTTTCCATTAACTCCATATATCGTTCAGCGAAAATAAATTTAAAAACAATATATATATATATTAGTAATTAGGTAAGAGAGATAATAATATTTATATACAAAAATTAAACGTCACATTAAGACAAAAATTCCTACCCATGTGGCAATCCAATCAAAAAATAATTTTTATTCGCTAAAATATATCTAAAAGATATAAAAAAAAAGAAAAGGAAGAACTGACGAATAAAGGAGATACTAAAAAAAAAAAAAATACTTACGTCAAATATAAAACATCATTAATTAAGAAAATAATTTTTCTATTCGCCAAACACACACACACACTTATCTCCTACAAAAATATATAAATAAATTTTTCTCTCCTGTTATGAAAAAAATAAAAATAAAATAAATCTACAAAAATACTCTCTTCAATATATATCAAAAATATAAAATTTTAAATATTAATTACTTAATATTAAAAAAAAAAAAAAAAAAAAAA
>NW_014569698.1:331891-341256 GCF_001313835.1 Polistes canadensis | reverse complement strand
AAATTTAAATGGACAAAAAAAATTGCAGGTAAGAAAACTAGTTTCTATTAAAATACGAGCAATCGATTTAACCTTTAAAGAACCGTGTGCACGGTATTCTTGAACATTTGACATCGTAGTAACTGGGTCTGTTCCAAGCATCCTACCACGAAAACTTCACTTGATCCTCTCGAGGAAAAGGTAGAAGAGGACATCATAGCCTAGCTCGATTCGTAACCCTCCCCCTCGTAACACCGCATACCCCTCTACCTATACTTCCTTCGTGTCGTTCCCTCTTAACTCCGCCTCCCCCCGCCCCCAAGCCAACCCAACCCACCCAACTCCCCTTGGGTTGAAAAGGGAGGCTCGAAGCAAGCAACCTCGTGGCAAAATATTTGAGTATACGCTACAAACGTTTGCCCTCGTCCTCGACATCGCGTAATAAAGCGCCTGAGCACTTTTCCGATAATGCCCTTCCATCTTTCCGATCTACACTTCACCCTCTTGAACCCACCATGACCATCCACCCCATTCGATTTATCCCCCTACGTTATTTTCTACCCTTTTTTTATTTTTACCATTTCTTTTTCTTTTTCTTTCTCTTTCTCTCTCTCTCTTTATTTCACTCATTCTCGTTCTTTCTCTTTCTTTTTTTCTTTCTCATTTTCTTTTTTTTTTCTGCCAAACCCACCGACCGACTTTTCTTCGATTCGATCACTGTAATCGGCTTTTTTCCAGCTTTACTTTTTTCATACTCGTAAAGTCTCATATACGCAAGGTTTTAGTACGTTTTTCTTTTTGTTACTTTCATATCAAATCTGAACGTGTTACTATACGAAATTTATAGGCAATTGTTGATTGTATTTCTTTTTTTCTTTTATTAATATATATAGGAACGTAATAATCATTGTGTGTGTATTTGTGTGTGTGTTTGTTGAGTTTCCTTATTTCTGTTTTATTCATTTATTTTTAAAATTAATATACAGTATGTTTTTAATGAAATTTTTATATTCGATGTTTAACACGCATAGATTAATATTTTTTCAAAGAGAAATAATAATTTTTATTACATGAAATTTTTATACCACAAGATTGTTACATTTATTTTTTTATTATATATACGAATGTAATAATTATATTGCGCGTGTATATAATATTTATTTAAAAATTAATTTATATCTACCATTGAAAAAATATGTTTGTAATTTTTCCGATATAAATATGCAATTCTATATACGAAGGTAAAATTATTGTTTGACAATTAATTTATATACATTATAATCAACTTATATTCTTGTTAAAAATACACGAGCACGTGTAATATAAGCGTTTAAGAAAGAATTAAAAGATTTGATCGCTATTTGTTTCTCACTTTTAATTAGAATTGTTATGCTTAGAAAAAATATTTGCACGGTAACAAGATTTCCGAGCTAATGGAAATAAAGATTTAACCGGTATATACAAAGTTATAATTAAGATAAGAGAAAAATAAGAAAAATAAGTAAAAAACACGCAAGTATATATGTTACGAGTACACACATATATATATATATATACTACTACCGATAATCCGAGATAAACTTTTTGCCCTCTCGTAGGGAAGCTTTTTCCTAATAGTTATTTCGCGCGAAACATTTCTCGATGTGATTTAATACCACACAAAAAGAGAAAGAGAGAAAGAGAGAGAAATATAGGAATGACGTGAAAATCGGTGAGAAAAATTGCGGCGATCGCAATTTCACGTTCGTAGGACGAATAAGCGTAAAACTTGAAGGGATGAGGAAAGGGGGAAGGAAGAAGAGGGGTTATATCAGTGGAGAGAAAATGGAGGGCAAAAGGAAGGGATGGGTTTGGTAGGTCGGATAGAAAAAGGGAGATGGTAGTATTGCGTTTTGAGAAACGTTGATTAATTTCATGCTTACAACGATGTAGGACCGGAACCTCGAAAGATTTCTTTCGAGCAGGTGCAAGGTAATGGATACACACCTATATGTATCGGGAAGGACGATTAATCACAGAACCTTGTGCGACAGTTTTCTCCCCCTTTCGCGTGTGTGTGTGTGTGTGTGTGTGTGTTTGTAAGAAAAAGAATAGAAAAAGAAGAAGATAAAAAAAAGAAAAAAAAAAGAGAAAGCACTTTCCGAATCTTCTTCGATTTTTCAAATCAAAAGTTCCAACCCCCGGTGGTCTTCCATTTTCGTTTTTGAATTATGCGACTTTCTAGACTAGGTATTATATATTTGTTATCAATAACTTCGATAAGGATACGAAAAGTTCAACGTTAAAGTATTGTTAGATAAGTAAGATGTTGCATTGTCGTTTAAGAAAAATTTCTTTAAGATGCAATATTGTTATTCGTTGAACGTATATCTCGATTTTATTCAATTTCGTCGAATTTTTTATATTTATATACGTTTTATATATGTAATATTTAATTTTAATATTAAAAAGAATAAAATATATATATCGAAAATGAATAAATCGATATTTATTCAATTGTGAAGATTGATATTCAACGTTTTAGGAACAATTAAAAATAAATTTACGTAAATCGTTGTATGAAAAAAAAAACAAAAAAAAAAACGAAAACAATAAAAATGAAACGCAAAAAAAAGGAGGAAAGATAAATTGACGAAGTAAATGAAGTTTATTATCCATTCGAGAGGAAATATATATGTTACATATTATCGATATATTGTAATTATCACCCAATAAAATGTACCAAAAAATGTATAGGAAAAAAAAGAAAACAAGAACAAAATATCGATGAAAATGAAATAATCCATTTAGAAACGCTATCATCCTATATAATGCAATTTTTCGATAATTATGATCTATGACTATTTTCTACACACAAAATAGGAAAGAAGTAAAAGAAAAAAATAATATAAAATATCTAAATCCTTACCGTAAAATAAATTACCGATAATTGAGCCGTTTATTTTGAAAGTGGCTTAAGTCCATTTATACTTAAATTGAGATATTTAAGGTTTTGTGTTTCAACGCAATTAAAAATATACGTACAGAATATCAATGAGTTATGCTGCTTAAGTGTATCTAAAGGTGTTAAATTTACAGCTCTCATTAAAATAATGGCAATTATTAAGTGAATAATATGTGTTTTCTTACCAAGAATGGAGTTAGGCCATTTTCAAAATTAACAACCAGACTCTTTACAATATTTGAAGGAACCGAAGTCCATTCAACATAATTTAAAATGCTTCAAATTGAAAAAAAAACAATACTCAGTTTATTTTACATATCTTTATAACACTTTAAAAACATAAATTAATGGATTCAAAACATTTTTTACAAACATAAATTACAAAACAATTTTCTACTCATCTACATTTTGTGTATGTGAAAGGGATTTAAAGAAATCATGATGTTCCGGTGGTATATATCGTAATAAGTCAATTATATCCYTGAATTTTTCGGTTGTAATTTGTCTGATATTTTTATACAGTAATGTCAATACAATACTTTTGAACTTTCTTGGTCTACCCTGACGTGGTAATAAATTCAGAACTTGAAAATTTTCGTTCTCATTCATTGATGTCTTATAGAAAATTTTATACGGTTCATTTTTGACAAAACGCATCCAACATATTTTAAACCAGTTTATTGGTTCTCCGTTAGAATTCTTTACCCTTTTAAAAATTGCGTCTTCTAATAATTTTGTTGATTCAAAATCTTCTTGTTTCATTTCATGTACAATAAAGTTATTACCTTTYCRACACTTTTCGATAATATTGTAATAATCTCGGGGGACAAACGGTAAATTATTATTAACGCTTTTGTTATATTGCGTTTATAATATGCTACTGAAGTAGTAGTAATTTAAGTGTAAATGGATTTAGGCCACTTTCAAAATAAACGGCTCAGTTATTCAACTAACTCTGAAAACTTATGTGTCCAGAATCACTGTATTTACTCGGAATATAAGTAATCTTAAATGCTGTATTGATAAATAATTTGAAATTGTAGATGTAACCATGCGTAATCGAAAATAATTGACAAATGGAGTTAGGCCACTTTCCAAATAAACGGCTCAATTATCATAGAATATTCCTATCTTAAAAATATCTAAAAAAAAAGAATGTGATAAAAATTTAATAAAAAAAAGAAAAATTTGTTCGCTGGGTGGTTTTAGAAGGATAGTAAATTTAAACGTAGAGCAAATCACGAACTAGCTGTAGGGTTCGTTCGATAAATAAGACAGCGTGTTGCTTCCTCGGTGTAATGTGAAAGAAACAGTGGTGGGAGGAAGGGTGGGATGGTGGTCAAGGGGAGAGAAGGAGGTGAGCAATTACCGGTTGTGACCTCTCACCCTTAAGTCAGGACGTGCCATACGAGCTCGTAAAGGTCGTGGACGTCATCCCTCTCGAACGAAATGGTCCATGAAAGATTTAAGCGTTTACTTTTTCCCGTTTTCTCTTTTGGTTCACGAACTCGAACGAAGGTCAATCCAAAGCTCTTTAGCTATGAAAAATAAACGATACGTATAGAAGAAGGTGGGTATGTTTATGTTGGTATTATACGCGAGTGTATATAAGGAATCCTAGAAAAATTAAATATTTCGTAGAATGATCATTTTCTTTTTTTTACTTTTCTTAAATGATGCTTTTTGTTTTATAAATTTTTACTATTCGTTATTATTATTACCAAAAATTTCAATAACTTGTTTGAAGATTGTTATTTGATGTTATATTTATGTATTTAATATTATGAAAAATATGTAATTACAATCCTGTCGAAATACTATGAAGAGCGTATCATTTGTTTATAGTAATTAAAAAAGCAAATTTTGACTTCGATTTTTTTGTAACATAAAATATTATCAAACATATTGAATTACAAGTAGGTTCTTTTAAATAACGGTTTAAAGTATTCCGATAATTAAAATGTTAAACAATTTTTATAATTTAGACTGAGGATTGGGTATTGGTAAAAAAATTCATTTCCGTCTAATAGTTATACTCATTAGTTTTAACCTGAAAAGTTTTAAAATCAAATTAAAAATTAAATAATTCCATACCTCTCTCTTCCTCTCGAGAACTTCCATCTTTTTCAACGACTCGTATTAAACAGAGGATAAATTTTAACGTGTCGAGTTACGTGTTTCTGTTTTTTCAAACTATGAAAGAAGTCGAATATAAACCAAGGGCATATTCTGTTACCAAAATAAAACATATATACCGTATTTTTTCTTTATACTCGTGTCGCATATATAAATTTGTATTCTATAATAAACGAACATATTTACGAACAATGTAAAGCACAATTTTTCGTATAAGAAACTCAACCAAAAATAAACAATCAAATTAAATTTGACTCTTATTCTATGCTCTAAGAAAAAACAAATCTATCCACGTGTGTTTGCACGAATAATACAAAACGTATATAAATCTGTAAATTTGTATTGTATATAATAAACGACCATTTATAAATAACTTAAATTACCAAGTACAAAAAACACCATGAACATAGAACAAAACAAAGCAAAAAAAAAAGAAATATATTCTCACGTAAATAAATAATGTAATGCATATATAAATCGTATATAAATACTTGAAGTATTGTAAGTAGGTACAATTTGTGTATTCTAAAAATAAACTAAACATATACATACATATATAAATGATTTAAAGCACACAGTAGTTTGTAGAACAAACGTAAAAAGAAAAATAAACCAAAAGAACAAGAAAAAGAACAAAAAAAGGAAAGAATTTTCTCTCATATTAAATGCAGCTAGTGTTACATTATCTAGCAATGTATGTACGTGTATACGAATTCCAATGTACACATATATATATACGTGTATATATATGCCCCTAGTGTGTACGTTTTGCAAAAGGTGTAAAACCAGAGGACGAATTCTCTATGCGTCCATCCGTGCTCGAACAGAGTGTAGAAAGAGAATAAGGGCCAGAACTGAGAGAGAAGGAATGAGGAAAACGTGAAAGCAAGCTCGGGGATGGACGGGGGCGGAAAGTGATGCCAGAAGGAAGAAGGTCTACCAACTGCAACGTAGCGAGAAATTACGTTTCCGCAGCCGGTACCGCAGACATTCCTCTGCCTTGTCTCTTCTAACCATTCACAGAGTCCTTGCAATTCTACGAATCGGTTCCTCCTCAACTTCCTCTTTTCAACCACCCCCTGGTCCCCTTGGTCTCCTAGTCCCCACGTCCCCACGTCCCCATCCTTGTCCAACTATTCTCATTCTTTTCCTTCTCTTTCTCCTTCTTTTACGTCTCTTATTTTATTTTTTTTTTTTTCCCCCCACCTGACCCCACTTTTTTCACCTCCTTTTTCCTATTTCGTCTTCAAACCCTTCCTCCTTGTAACTTCTTTTTCTATTTCTTACTCTCCTACTCATTTGCTTTCTTATTTCTTCGTTTTTTCTAGTTTTACTACTTTTTTTTATCTTTGTCTTTGTCTTCCTCCTACTTTTCTATTTCTGTTTTTTTTTTATTCTTCTTTTATTCAGTCTTTTTCTTCTTCTTTGTGTCGTCATTAACTTATTTTTCTATTTCTTTCTCTCTCATTTCTTTTATTATTTTTTATTCAATACTTGTTACTCTTTTTTTCTTAACTTCATTATTCTCTTTATTATAAATTTTCAATTTTTTGTTTTTCATTCTCATTTTAATTCAACTTTCTTTTCTTTACACCGTCTAATATATTTCACTTATTCTTGCCGTACCCTTCTTTCTTCTTTTTTTATTTTATCTGTCTTTTTCCATTCCTCTCTCTTTCTCTTTCTTAGTATTGTTTCTTTTTTCTTTTTCTTACCCTAATTTTGCCTTTTTCTTTTTAGACATTTTCTACCAGAGGAGACTCTTTTCCAACACTCGAAAGTCAGTGTCGAGTCACGGAGATTGAACTTAAATTTTATTTTCTTCCTTTCTCTTCCTTTTCCTCTTCCTTTTCCTTTTCCCTTCTCTCTCTCTCTCTCTCTCTCTCACTTTCTCTCTTTTTATTTCTTTCTATTTCTATTTTTATACCTTTTACACTCGTTTTACGTTCAAACGATTTCTTTCTATATATCTTTCCTATGAAATACCTTAGTTAGCATAAAGAAATAAAAAATAAAATAATGAGAAAGAGAGACGAATGAGAAAAGGTTGATTGGAGGTGCTCATTGAATTTGTTTCCTTATTATAATATTAATAAAAAAAAAGAAGAAAAAAAGAAACAATTATATTATAAAAGGTCTCGTTAAAGAAAATTGTTTAATATCAGCGAAATTTTATTATTTGCATTCTCTTTTTCTTTTCTACATTTTTTTTTTATTTCTAAATTAAATTCATTAAAAATGTAAACAAAAAAATATAAATTAAGATTGATCACGTAAAATCTATACACATATACATATATTATAAATAATTAAATTAATTATTTTCTCGCGTCTATTTTTACCCTTTTATAATAACCAAAAAAACAATACTTAGTTAAAATAAAATAAAAACATCATCGATAACTTGTTTCTATACGTATCATAAGAAAAAAAAATTTCAATACATAAATAAGAAAAATCTTAAAGATATTTCATAACGTTCTATCTTATTGTAAATAAAAAATGACAAGGGTAGAAATGAAAATACAATCGAAAGAATGAGAAGAATGTAAAGTAAGAAGAAAGAAGAAGAAGAAGAAAGAAGAAAAAAAAGTATCAACCACATAAAAGCTATAAATATTAATGGCCGGAATCAATGAGTATCATAAGTAAGAATCTTTGGCTCATTTCCTAGGTTATTGCACCATCTTCCTTTTGCAAACTTACTTTGAAATCGTTCTCTTCGTGAAAGTATTGTTAAAAGTTTTGCATTTGAAGTTCTCCTCTTCCAAGATAGGTAAAGGAAGAACAAAAAAAAAAAAAGAAAAAAAAAAAGGAAGAAAGATAGAAAGATAGAAGGGAAAAGGAAGAAACATTTTCAAGAGATATTTCAAGTATTTTTTCTCTCTCTCTCTCTCTCTCACTCACACACTCGTAATAAGAATACTTTCATAGATATTATAGTTCGGAAGATCGCGAACCTTAAAGACTATTGTTTGTACAATGAACAATGATCATCTTCGATTTATAGACCCATAAAAGGGATTCTACGAGAAGCATGACTAATAATTGGGAAGAGTAGAAGAAATCTTCTATCTCTCTCTTTCCCTTTCTATTAGACAGAAACTTTAGTCTTTCATCTCTCTCTCTCTCTCTCTCTCTCTCTCTTCGATAAAACTTTCAACGAAGACCATTCTCCTTATCAGAACAGCAGGAGAAGACTAAAATCGTCCTTTTCGTGATCCATCGGAATCCTTCGAAATTCACTTCCATCAAGATGGAGAAGAAAAAAAACAAATTTTTTCTTTGTCTTGTGCCATTTAAATCATATCTCGTTCGTTTATTCGAGAGAGAGAATTATATTATAATAATAATTTTTTAAAAGGAAAAAAAAAAAGTATACAAATAAATATTACAAAAAAAAAAAAAAAAAAAACGGAGAGTAAGAGATACTTTGATGGACGATTGGATAAAAAAAAAAAACAAAAGGAAATATAATAAAAGGACGAATTATTTGTCGATTTCTTTCTTTCTTTCTATCTATCTTTCTATTCTTTTTCTATTAAATATCGAAACTTCGGTGGTATTCTTTTTTCTATCTTTCTCTTAACATTTGACAGAAACTTAAGTTCTTCCATCTTTCTCACTCTCTCTCTCTCTCTCTCTATCTATTTTCGAGAAAACTTTCAACGAAAGCCATTATCCTTATCGGAAAAAGTACGAGACTAAGATCGTCCTTTTGGTGGTCCTTCGAATCTTGTTAGATCAAGATAGAAAAATTTCATTGGTCTGCCACTTATAAAATCCTCTATCGTTTACTCGAAAAAATTTATTATACTTTGCTAAGAGAAAAAAAAAAAAAAATGATAAAAAGAAATGATAATACGGAAAAAATTCTTTCATTCCTCAATGAAATTATTTAATCGGAGAAAAAATTGTTTTCACCGCCCCTCACTTGCCACCCCCTTCCCACCGTTTTGAATGCAAAAAATGGAACAAGTTTCATATTTATTTAAGGGGTTACATGGGTTTACACCGGGAAAAAATAGCATATTTTCAACAATTTTTTTTTCTATATAAAAAATGGAATTCTTATTCAAACTTTTAATAGTATTTAAGATACATACTTAAAGAACATTTTCTGAATTTTTGGTTGAAAAATATTTTAAACTCAGCCATTTCGACGTCGTTTCCGTTGACCCCACCGAAAAAAAGTGTTTTCGCATTGACAGCAGAACTTATAAACGGTGGGGGTTCTTCTGTTGAAAAAATTGGGTCTTTTAGTGAATACTTAAAACTAGAAACTGGACGAAGGAAAAAGAAAAAA
>NW_014569698.1:325539-331656 GCF_001313835.1 Polistes canadensis | reverse complement strand
AAAACGCGTTTAAAGATTTGAGTGCTGGTATAAGAGCCATTAAAGAGTGCAACTTCCCAGGGCTCTATCTTTAAAACTACTACTCCTATCGACTTCAAAATTGAATACAATATTCTAGATGAGTTGTAGAATTGAAAAAAAAAATAAAAAAAAAAAAATATTTTTGAAAGTCCCAAACCCATGTAACCCCTTAAACGATTTCAAATTGTTTATACGTTAGATATGTTTGATTTTTCATATCGATAACGTAACCGAATAATTCGTTCGATCTTGTTGAATTTTTCTTTCACGATTTCATCGGACTAATCTTCTTAAAAAACCCATGAATCATCAATTTTCGTGTCACACGCGTCAAACACGTGAATTCTTTAATCATTATTTTTGTAATCACAAATTTAACACAAAACGTGTATCGAATTTCTTTTCTCTCAAATCATTTCGAAGGCACCATAAACTGTTTCCTCGAATGAACGAATAACACGCAACGCGTGTTGTTTTTTTTTATTATTTGTTTTTTATTTAATAACTCCACGAGATATACGCGTAAGCTTAGAAACGCATTCAAGTGTCGACAGTGATTCGATTATTATTATTATTATTATTTTATTAGATTTTATATACGATTATGAAGTAATACAGTATGGAAGGGGGGGGGACAGTGAGGAGGGGTTTGGGGGACGGGGGTGAAAATTAAGAAGTAACTTTTTCCAATGTTCCAATATTACAGAAGAATACTAGATAGTAATAAGAAGATAATGAGAGTTCTTACTATCTCTCTCTCTCTCTCTTACTCTCTCTCTGTTTATTTTTCCTTTCTTTTTCTATGATTGTATGGTTGTGGGCAAGGTAATTTCCCATCATGCGAGTCGTTAGCGACAACCTCTGCACGATAGCATTTTGCTTTACCAGTGGTACTCGTACGTAGTTGAATGTAATGCAGCGCAACCGGCGTGTAACGATCGAGCTGTTACGTTTTATGGACTTTCATTTCCCATATAATAAAAAGAAAGAAAGATATAAAGAGTAAGAAAAAGTAAAAGTATAAGAAAGAGAGAGAGAGAGAGAAAAGTATATTTGAAGTCGTTTCGTGAACCAAATACCGAGACACTATTTGCATAACAATTCTTTTACGATGAGCCAGTAAAGTAAGCCATCGGAATTGGTTATATAATGTAACAAATAAGAAAGAACGAAAGAATAAAAGAAAGAGAGAGAGAGAGAGAGAGAGAGAGAGATAAAGAAAGCTTTGGATTAGTGTTACCATTCATCTCACTTTCTTTCTATATTTTTCTCTATTTTTATTTTTCTCCTTATTTTGTGTTTCTATTTCTATTTTTCTCTTTTTAAGTCTTATGAAACTTTCGAAAGGGTGGAGGGTGGGGCTGGGGAGGATAGGTATAGCTGGTAGATAGGTATAGCTCGATAACAAAGAAAATAACTTGAATGAAAGAGTGATAAGGAGAGAGAGAGAGAGAGAGAGAGAGAGAAAGATAGAATATTATCGTTGCTTCTTCAGAAATTACGCCTCTCTGGGTATCTCGTTCGATGCTTGAAATTAAAATCGAAAGAAAAGAGAATCATTCTACTAACTATTATTGAAACTATACCAATATTGTCTTTCATTTTTCTTCATGGCTTTTTATCTTTCTAGACAGAATTTATTGATTTCTTCGTTAATTCAATTTTTAATTAAATTTATTCTCACAGATACGAGTTTACTGATTTCATCGATGTAAAAATAAAAAAATATATATATATATATATATATATATATAGATATATAAAGTATTGTTTTGAGATACGTGAGATGAATTTTTATTAAACGAAATAAATAATATAAATGCGTACAATTTTTCAAATTAATCGTAGAAAAGAAAATCGATCTCGTATATCCGCTGGATATCGATTCTTTTTCGTTTTTCTTTTTTTCTTTCTTTCTTTCATTCATTTGGAATTTCAATTTTTCGATCTTTTTCTATTTTATTTTTACGAAAGAAAAAAAGAATATTAATATGCTTAAACACGCGTGTATAGTTTTAATAAATAAATATTCGTTTTAAGGTATTTAAGGGAAACTAAATCGGACTTAATAAAAAAACATTGAACGCGTGGTGGTGAACTAGGGAGAATAACAACATCCATCAAAAATGAATACAATGATTTTTACTGGTTTGTAAAACCACGTATTATTCATAGGAGAGTTTACATGTTCTATATTGGAATTGTTGAACGAACATTCATCACGTACACATATCCATATGAAATATTTCTTTTTTCTCCCCACGTTTATATATGAATATTGTATACAACATGTTATACAGATTGATTCAAAAGTAATACTAAATATATATATTGATTTTATTCGAAACAATCCTTTTTTTTATATTCATATAAGAGATTTTCATATTTATTATTTAATCGTTAGATTTAATTCAATATAAAAATGTTATAATATTTATATCGAAATATCTATTAAAATATTTTTCCACAATTTCTTATTGTTCAACTCAACGGATATTTCACAACTAATAAATGCATACAATTCGTTCAATAGAGAGCTTGAAATTAGGATATTTAAATTTACCAATACGCCATTATTTCATATTATAATATTTATAGACAAAAATATCAATTATAAATTTGTCTATTTCTTATTGATCAACTCAACATATATTTCGCGATCAATAAATGCATTTAATCATTTAATATAAAGCTTGAAATTATGATACTTGAATTTACCAATGCACACACAGCACTATTTCATATTATAATATATTTATATACAAATAAAATATTATATATTTTTAAATTTTCTATTGATTAACTCATCAAATATACCGCAATCAATAAATGCATAATATAATCATTCAATAGAGAACTTGAAATTATGGTAGTTAATTTGACAGTGCTTTACTGTTCCATAATATATCGTCAAATTATGTGTCGTTTTTGAAAAGAATATGTTAAGTATAACGCCAATGTTAAAATAAATTTTCTAAATTTCGTTCTGTTATAATCAACTTAAAAAATGTACCGTGTTAAAATCATGACTAAAATAAAAACACCAGATGAATGTTATAATCCTCATATATGACAACTTAAAAAATAATTAAGAAATTAAATTTATCATATTTTCGATCATTCGCATGATCATTTAAAATATTTTTTTAATTCTAAAAACGAAATTACTTTTTTAACAAATCTAATATTTATATACAAATATCAATCATAAATCTTCGATAAATTTTAATTGATCAACTCAAGAAATACATCATCCAATATATATAAATAAATAAATAAATATAAATTCACATCGATAAAGACAGATTAGTCGTGTAACCATTCGCATGATCATTTAAAACGTTTTAGATTCTAAAAACGAAAAATTACTTTTCTAACAAATCTAATATTTATACACAAATATCAATCATAAATTTTCGATAAATTCTTATTGATCAACTTAAGAAATAAATCAACCAATCTATATATATATAAATAAATAAATATAAATTCACATCGATAAAGACAGATTATTCGTGTGACCATTCGCATGATCATTTAAAACGTTTTAGATTTCAAAAACGAAATTACTTTTCTAACAAATCTAATATTTATATACAAATATCAATCATCATAAATCTTCGATAAATTCTTATTGATCAACTTAAGAAATAAATCATCCAATATATATATAAATCAATACGATACAGATTTAGAAATTATGATACTCGAAGTCGACTGGGTTTCAATTTATGACTCAATAAGTGCAAAACGTATTAAGAGAGAGGAAGAAGATCGAGAAAGCTGAGAACGTATTCCCAGAAGAACCAACAAGAGAAAAACGAGAAAGTAAAGAGAAAGAGAGAGAGAGAAGGTGCGATTTCAATCAGGGTGAGCACGAGATATCCGTATTTTGTGGTCCAATTACAAGAAAAGGCTACGAAGGTGGGGATGGCAGCACATTATATTTCCATTACTGGTCGAGAACTGAACAGAAATTCAGACTTAATCGAGACTACTTCTTCTCTTCCTTCCTTCCTTCCTTCCTTCCTTCCTTTCTTCCTTTTTCCCTTTACACAGTATTTCACGCAAACCTTCTCTCAAAACCTTATTTCTTCTTCCACCCTATATATATATATATATATATACTTAATGTTCTCCTATTTCCCTCCTGAGTAACACTCAACAAAAAGTACACTAAAAATTAATAAAAAAGAAAAGAATAGAAAAAGGGAGAAAGAAAAACATAGAAGGGTAAAAAGAAAAAGAAAGAAATAGTAAGGGTCGTTAGCAGCAATTTTAGATTAGACTAATAAACGTTCTCATTTTGTATGCTGACTATGTGTCCTTGGGTTACTAGAGTTTATTGTAATTAACGTATTAAACCTTGGTGAATGAAGTTACCTAGTATAATTCAGATGATTTTTCTTCTTATAATGTTCATTTATATTCATTCATGTTCATTTACGTTCTTATGTATTTTTATGCGTTAATAAAAAAACATGATAATTATGGTAATGGTTCATTTTTCTTCATATGTATATATACATGTTTGTATAAGTTTATATTACTGATTCATTCTAATTTGTATGAATTATATAAAAGATGGCAAAAAAAAAAAATGAAATTTAATAAAAAAGAAGGGAAGGGATTGTTGGATAGAAATGAAATTATTTTTTCTCTTTTTCGAGTATTGAAAAAAAATAATTAATAATCCGTGTTATTCAAATCGAACATTTTCCATACATCGACGATATAATAATAGAACTTTTCACTGCGAGATTTTTGCAGGGTTGATAATACTACAAATACCAATATTGTATAGAAAGGAATGCATACGCATGCCAGCGTATATCCAAAGCGCTTTCTTTTTATTTCGTAACAAAAAAATGTGCATATTCTATGATTTCAAACTAAGAACAATAAAATTATATAAATTTAGTTCACATAACTAGTTCAATCAAAAATATTTATAACATCGTAAATACTTTTGTGAAATAATTATAACAAAGTATCAAAAATAATAAACGATACCATTGCAATAGTTAAATACTATCAATATGCAACAATAATTAAAACATATTTAATAAACATTAACTTTAATAAAATATTATAATAATTCATTAAAAAATATGATAAAATATATTCTATCCAATATATTTATAGTCATCATTAATTATTATATCAAAGCCATAAATAATGTATTAGAAATTTTTCTTTGATATAATAAAAAAAACAAAAAAATCAATAAACGATTAAATTCTAATTTAGATTTTGCTATTTATATTTTCATATTTTAATTAATAGAATATTTTAACGTCGCGTATTTATCGGAATAGAAATATATTATTACCTTCGTGTGCACACATATTAATAAAAATAAAAAATTAAAAAAAAAGTATGTGCAATTAGAGAGAGTGTGAAAAAAATAAAAAAAAAAAGAGAGAGAGAGAGAGAGTAACCGAACGAAACGTTCGTTCCATTTAAAAAAAGAAAAAGCGCATATATACGCTTGGATATTTCTTTCGCACACGTCTTGACGCATTGCGGCTAGTGAAAATGGCGTTAGTCTGGATGGATTAAAGTACGTTAATTACAACTTGTTACCCCCTTTTCAGAATATAGCAGGATGGCCATAAATTATACGTATGACCGTCGGCACCCATGACGACGTTAATTCCACTAAGGCTGCACGACCTCTACTATCCTTTCTAATGAATGCTACAAAAAGGGAATATTTAAAAAAACGATCTGCCGCCAAGTTACCCCAATCATTATAACTTCCCTTTCCAACTAACGACAAAAACCATTCAATGAAGAACTCTAATATACCTATTTGAAAATTTCTTGTCCGATTAATCGGTATTATCTATGTATATATATATGAGCCGTTTATTTTGAAAATAGCTTAAATCCATTTATACTTAAATTGAGATATTTAAGGTTTTGTGTTTCAACGCAATTAAAAATATACGTACAGAATACCAATGAGTTATGCTGCTTAAGTGTATCTAAAGGTGTTAAATTTACAGTTCTCATTAAAATAATGGCAATTATTAAGTGAATAATATGCGTTTTCTTACCAAGAATGGAGTTAGACCACTTTCAAAATTAACA
>NW_014569698.1:322409-324914 GCF_001313835.1 Polistes canadensis | reverse complement strand
AATATGCTACTGAAGTAGCAGTAATTTAAGTGTAAATGGATTTAGGCCACTTTAAAAATAAACGGCTCAGTTATTCAACTAACTCTGAAAACTTATGTGTCCAGAATTACCGTATTTACTCGGAATATAAGTAATCTTAAATGCTGTATTGATAGATAATTTGAAGTTGTAGATGTAACCATGCGTAATCGAAAATAATTGACAAATGGAATTAGGCCACTTTCAAAATAAACGGCTCATATGTCATTTCTATGATTAAATTTATTTGAATTTTGTTTCTACCTATCGATCGATCGATCTTTGATAATGGTTTCCTATTTGAAGTTCTTTTCTTTGTCTTTGTTTTTCATATTTTGGTACTTTGAATTAATAAATAAATATCTTGGTATTATGATTTAAGTAGATGATTTTTAATATATTCGATTGATTAGGTTTTTTAATAATGGTATGTTTTTATTATTATTATTATGATATAAAGAAAGAGAAAAATTATTAATTTGTTTATTTTGGAAAATTATACGAATCGGGACTCGTGATAACTATTCATATTATAATTATTTGTAATTAATGAAATATCGAAATAATGTCTCTCTCTCTCTCTCTCTCTCTCTCTCTCTCTCTCTCTGTATTAAAAGGATAAATAATTTTCAATTGATAAATTATAATTGATTTGTCTCTCTAAAATTATTATAATATAATACCAAAAATTGAACTATATACAAGCGTTTGTAATTTAAAATATTATTATTTACATCAATAAAAGAGATTGTTATCGTAAATCAAAATTATAATAACAAACATTACGATCGCGTAACTAATATTTAAACATTAAAATAGCATCCTAAATGAACATAAATGTTAAATGTGTCAAGAGATCCTTATCGAATCAACGAAATATTAAACGAGTCAATCTCGTTAGCAGACACTCTATTAAAAAAGAACTTGATCAAGTCGATCAATATTTCAATATTAGTTCATCGAGTGATTGTCTTCTATTATTATTATCATCTGAATTAAATATACAGGATGTTTCATAATATATTGGCATGAATTCAGGCGTGTAGTTTCAGTTTCCTTAAAATTAAAGGAACAAAATATTCATGAAATTACATTCTCGAAATGATCTTATTACAGGCTGTTATTGTCTTACAGTAATTTACATAAATTAACTGATTAATTGTTTCAACTATTTACGAGGAAACTTTTTATCTTACGTTGTCAGCATATTACGAATGATATTATTGAACCTTCTTTTTTTCTTATTTTAGTGTATTAAAACCATTCTTTATGTTATGCCAATATATTTTGAAACTTCCTGCATATATATCATATTATTTAGGATTTACTTTTGTATTGATACACACATATATATTAAATGTGTCTATATATATATTTGTATATGTATAGTTGTTAACCCAATTCATTGTTTTCTCGGTTTCTCGAATTTGTAAAACGAGGGCAAACTGATTGACCGACTGATCGATCGATTAATTGATCGATAGATTGGTACTAACCACTTGGAAAAGCTAAAACAGACCAACTCGATCTCGTCGAAAGGATAGAAAGTGTTCGTATCTTCCAAGTGGACTCGTTCAACTTTTTCGATCATTTTTTTTCGCTTTCGAGATCGAATTAGAACGATGCTCTTGTCCTATACTTCATTTCCGATTTTTATTCTTGCTGTATTTTAGTTAAACATACCGAATTAGATTGAATTAAAAATGGGAATATTATTTTTAGATTGAAATTTTTATAACAGTTTTGTAAACAAAAATAATCAACATAAATCTCATTCGAACATTATATTTCTGCACTTTAAGTGTATTATATAATGATTTAAAAAAATTAAATAATAAAAATAAATGAATATAAATTTTAGCAATCAAAATATTTCTTTAAACGTGTATAGATTTAACAACAACAAAATATTATTTTTATTTCGAATTTGTTTTGAACGACATTTAATCTAATAGATCGTTATTCACAATCTTTGGTAAAAAAAAAAATTGCATTATATTTATACAGATTTAAAAAATTATAACGAAATACAAAAAAAGAAAATAAATACACTAGAGTATTATAATACTTTATACGAATATGATTTCGAATGAAGAAAAATGATTTTTCAAACGATCGAGAGAGACATTATTTCCTCCACCAAGTTATTTCCTAGGAAAATAATTTTCAATCTCAATAACAACAAATAATATAATAGACGAACTGATCGAAAGAAACGAATAAAATCGAAATGTATAGTATCTCCTCATTCCACGTATATTCCAGCGAACCAACGAATGAACGAACCAACCAACCAACCCCTTCCGTTCTTTTATTTGGCAAGATTGAATTTCGATCTTTCTTCACGTATATTCGTATCCAATGTATTTCTAGATACTAAGAACGTGTACACATATATATATATATGTGTACACGTTCTTAGTATCTAGAAATACATTGGATACGAATATACGTGAAGAAAGATCGAAATTCAATCTTGCCAAATAA
>NW_014569698.1:319996-322369 GCF_001313835.1 Polistes canadensis | reverse complement strand
TATATATATATATATATATATATATATATTTCTATACTTTCTCTGTCTTTCTTTATACGTGTGTGTTGAGGAAAAGTCAAAGTGCAGAAGTACTCTCATGGGGGCAAGTCGAAGCAACGGCAGTGACATTGTACATAGACCATGTCAGATACTACCAGCCAAGATAGAAACTTTAAACTGACCCTGATCGATGCTTATAGACCATCCCACTTCGATACTACTATGAGATTTATCCCGAGTTGGAAGTAACGATCGTTTCAACCATTCTACAGAGACGGACAGGGACAGACAGACAAACAGACAGGCAGAGAGTGTGTGAGAAAAAGGAAAGAAAAAGAGAGAGAGAGAGAGAGAGAGAAAGAAAAGGGAAAAAGGACTTTTCCCGACGACAACTTTCATACTCCTAAAACCCCTCACACAGAACGTTCCTTCACGTATATAAACCGGAAATTTCGTTTTGACGTCGTTGCGATTACTCGTTTCCTTGTATCGAAGAAAACTTATAGGAATCCTTTGATATATCTTCTAAAAACGATTGTTCACATGGGAATTAGATGAGACAAAAAGATTGATAAGGTAAAAAAAAAGAAAAAGAAAAAGAAGTAAGGAAGATAGTATGAAAGGAAATAAGAAGAAAGAGGAATTGATTTATGGTCTCTCTTTCTTCTTCTTCTTCTTCTTCTTCGAGATATATGAATAATAAAAGTTAGAAAAAAATAAAAAGAGAAAGAAAAAAAGGTTCATATAAAATGTAGAACTATTTTTAAAATAGTTATAATACAATATTATATTATTATATTGAAAAATATTAATATAAAATTTTTACTGCATATGGGAAAAATCATAGCACTTGAATTTTTGCTTTATTTACCAATGTTTTATATATAGGATGCGTGCCACTAGTACTGGTAGTTACGAGTTAACGTTGAGGAGGGGCAAAGGGGTGAAAGGGAGAAGGGGTGAAGGGGCTAGGTAGGTAGGTAGGTAGGTAGGTTTGTCGAGGGACTATATGGCTCGTCGAATTGCTCTCGTTGAACGAGGTGTGCCATCCCGCAGCGTGCGTGCAAATTGCTCGATAGAGAGAGAGGAGGAGGTCAACAAAGGGCCGATCCCAACGTTCAGAGCCGTAGTATTACCAATTAGAATTGCGTTAGAACGAACGAGAGAGAAAGAGAGTGACAGAGAGAGAGAGAGAGAGAGAGAAATGAACGGACAAGTGGACATATAGACAGATAGACACAATGACATGAAGAGAGAGATAGAAAATCGGTCAGGTGATGTCATCAAAGAGAGATATAGAACATAAAACAGTGTCATGGTGTCATCGAAAAGAGAATGAGAGATAATTAATAGGATTGTGGTGTCGAAGTGAGAAAGAAAGAAAATTAGTTAGATTGCGGTGTTGAAAATAGAAATAGAATCATAGTTAGAATTAGTTAGATGCTGATTTTGTCGGAAAATGATAAAGAGAGAGAAAGAGTATCAATGTTGTCAAAGAGAAATCAGGAAAGAGAAAGATGGAAAATCTGTGAGACGGTGTTGTCGAAAAGCGAAAGAGAGAGAGAGAGAGAGAGAGAGAGAAATATAAGGAATCGGTGGCAGGATATTGTGAAAGAAAAAGAGAAAGAAATTGGTGAGACGGTTTTATTGAAGATAGAAAGAAAGAAAGAAAGAGAGAGTGAGAGTGAGAGAGAGACAATTGGTAAGATGATGTTATCTGAAAGAGAGAGATAGATAAAGGTAGAGTTAGAAGAGGGTTAGGGTTGGGAATTGAAAGTGATGGCACTACTACTACTACTACTATTACTACTACTATCACCACTACTACCACCGCAACAAGAGCATCCCCACATCAACACTATTACCAAGAAAGCTTGTAAATGAACGCCAGAGAATATTCCTCTTTCCTCGTAGTAGGACAAGCCCAGGTGAATTGATGTTCGTAACGTCGGTTGTCGCACGAGACCAGCCCACTTTCATGGCCAGCTTCCAGTTCTCGTTAGGTTCGAGCTTTCGACTCCTCACCATAGTCAACTAGATTACTACCGGTTGCTATAGGTATTACTTGTTACAATGTGCAACGTATTACCTTTCTCTTCTCTTCTCTTCTCTTCTCTTCTACTCTTCTCTTCTCTGTTCTATTCTGGTATTCGATTATCCTGCCAATTCGATTCCAACCTACGTTTCAATTCAATTTAGAATATTACTTCTTCTTCTTCTCCTTATTATTATTATTATTATTATTATTATTGTTATTCTTATTCTTTTTTCTTTTTATTCTTATCTTTCACTTTCTTTACTTTAATTCCTCGTGTTTTGTTAATTACATTTCTGTTACGTTTATTAATTGGAGAATTAAAATGAAATATGTAA
>NW_014569698.1:318048-319981 GCF_001313835.1 Polistes canadensis | reverse complement strand
ATTAAAATGAAATATGTAAATATTATGATATCTGTAATATAAACCATGAGGATGATTATGATTATGATGATGATGATGATGATGATAATGATTATGAGCTTTTTTATTTTTATTTTTCTTGTTCGTCGCGTTAAAAAAAAAAAAAAAAGAACAGATAAAATGGATCAAGCGACGTTTTATAAAATATTTTAACGGGAAAGTGTGTAATTAACTTTACCATATGGGTCAATAAATATCAAAGAAATATAATAAAGAGCGATGTCGGAGAGATATTTGTTAAATGTAAACGTTACTAAACCATTTACTTTCTATTTTTGTTATGAAAAAAAAAAAAAAAAAAAAAAAAAAAGAATATAAAACGAGAAAAACAAGAAACATGGGATTTCAATTAACCGAACTATTTCTCTCTCTCTCTCTCTCTCTCTCTCTCTCTCTCTCTCTCTCTCTTCCTCTCTTTGTTTTCTTTTTTATATAAATGCATCGTTTATTGTATTATTTGTAAAATAATTTTATATGGAATAAGATAAAACTAGGTCAGTGATTTAAATAAATATTATATAAGCGTAATTGCGAATATTTTATCGATTCGTTTTGACGATATTATATTATATAATCAATTTTATTAAATTCTTTTTCCTTCTTTTTATAAATATTCCTATTTTTCATTTCTTTTTTTTTTTTTATACTTCGCTCGACTTTAATTATAATATAATAATCTTCGATGATATTCTCGCAAGGGAAAAAAATAAAAATCGAATCCATTTTTTTCTCTTTTCTTTTATTCGAAATTAGGAGCCAACGCTTATTCGTATATATCCTTCTCACGGTTTCTTTTTTTCTTCTATTCCTTGGAAATAATACTTCCATAAAATTTAACAGTAGGAATAAATGCGAAAACGTGTTTTATTCATTCGGTAGCCCGTTTCGTCATCGTTTGTATTTCATTCGACATTCTACCAACGTGTGTTCGGTAAATTTAATCTATTCGATTCGGCATGTCATGTTTATTATTCGATCGGCCGTATAACGATGGCTATTATAATTGCCAAAAAATATAATACCTTTTACGTTAAAGAATTTCAGTTTTCAGTTTCCGTTTTCTTTCTCTCTTTTTTTAATTTTTTAATTTGTTATATTTTCTAATTATTTGAAAATAATATATACGTTTAAAATTTTATACAATTTTCGACACATTTTTCCAATTCATTAATATAACATTTACGTAAATAAATTATACATTTAATGATCAAAAAACGCAATTTATATTAAATTCGTATGGTTTTCATTTTTTTTAATGAACAAAATTTACTCTACACAATTTATTAAGTATCATCGTACTGGGGCTGAAAAAAAGGGGGAAAAAGTGTTACGAGTAATATTTTTTAAAAATTTAATTTGAGATAATTGCATAACTGTTGCTGTTACCCTTTTCCTTTTTCAGACACTGCTTGATAACACAATTTAAATATAATATATATATTTAATTATTAGAACGATTTTGTTTGTTTAAATGTATCTTTCAATACATTGCAAATATTTTCATATAATTTATTTAATGATGCAAAATAATTTATTTAATACGATTATTTTTCAACGTAAATCTATTCACCCATATATCTATCTATTCATATATATATATATATATCTGTCACTCTTTATCATATACTTTATCTAAGAATAAATGACGAAAGTTTTAGTATTAGTTTATTAATTAAAGACAATATTATCACGACAAAGTGCAAGTAGGAAGCTTGCGAGGCTCTTAATGTTCAGAGTAGAATGCAAGAGAACCCATCCCGGAAGTAAGATCCTATGGGGATACAAAAGGAAACTAAGGATAGGGGTTAAATTTTCACAGAGATTATACTACATCTCTCTCTCTCTCTCTCTCTCTCTCTCTCTCTCTCTCTCTCTCTCTCTCTCTCTCTCTCTC